>NC_080716.1:31734900-31772400 GCF_019097595.1 Hemibagrus wyckioides | reverse complement strand
CCAGTGTCAGTGCGGTGTATCAGTGTGTGTGTGTGTGTGTGTGTGTGTGTAAGGAGTCTCCAGTGTCAGTGGTGTGTATCAGTGTGTGTGTGTGTGTGTGTGTGTGTGTAAGGAGTCTCCAGTGTCAGTGGTGTGTATCAGTGTGTGTGTGTGTGTGTGTGTACGGAGTCTCCAGTGTCAGTGCTGTGTATCAGTGTGTGTGTATGTGTGTGCGTGTGTAAGGAGTCTCCAGTGTCAGTGGTGTGTATCAGTGTGTGTGTGTGTGTGTGTGTGTGTGTGTGTGTGTATGGAGTCTCCAGTGTCAGTGGTGTGTATCAGTGTGTGTGTGTGTGTGTGTAAGGAGTCTCCAGTGTCAGTGCGGTGTATCAGTGTGTGTGTGTGTGTGTAAGGAGTCTCCAGTGTCAGTGGTGTGTATCAGTGTGTGTGTGTGTGTGTGTGTGTGTGTATGGAGTCTCCAGTGTCAGTGCGGTGTATCAGTGTGTGTGTGTGTGTGTGTGTGTGTGTAAGGAGTCTCCAGTGTCAGTGGTGTGTATCAGTGTGTGTGTGTGTGTGTGTTCTTGTTAGCGTGATATCTGAAGAACCATTGGTTGAATGTTTGTAGGATTTATACTGATTGGTCACCTTAGGCAGAGGATGATGATGATGATGATGATGGAATAGGGTCACAGCAAGGTCAGGACTTCTTGGTGATTTCTTTTAGGCGTGTTCCCATGACAACAGACCGGATTTTTCCAGGAACAGGTGTATTTATATTGACATCACTTGACACTTTAATTTCACGTGACGTCTCCACAGCTAAAGCGTTTGATTTGGCACGGTTTCATGATGTATAATGGCAATTAATGCTAACAGCTGTGGTTTCCTCTGGGTCTCTCTTGATGATGGACTTGATTAAATGTCTCAGATCAACTGGATGTGACGGATGTGACGACGTGTGAAGGCTGTCTTTTCCACTCAGGAAGAAGGGATAATTACGTCTTGTTTTCCAGGTCATGCATGACCGTTAGTGTTAGCCACTCACGCCACGCGGGAATTTTGTTTTGTATCTTTTAGGTCAATTTCTGGAAAAGGTGTTTATTCCAGATTTAATAAAGTTAAAGCTACGTTCCTTCTGACTGAACCTTCACCCTCGATTTGAAACGCAGCCGTCCAACTTCAGAGGAGGAGGAAGACAGCGAGAACGTGGCTAAATATCTTTCTCTTAAGCTTTTCAGTGAAAGGACAGCGTTTAGTGTTTAGCACTGGGGAATCAGCAGAGATCACAGCTCCTCTGGATGAGTCAGTGGAAAATATGTTAGCAGTGCCAGTGACAGCAGAGGCAAGCTGTGATCCGTTCACAGAGTCGAAGGAAAGGTCTAATTTAAGGACGGAATGCTGAAAGGTTTCTCTGTTTTTTTTCTGGTGTTGATTAAATCAGCTCTAAAGCCATTCTGTCGGATTTTTTCGGATGCTGTGTGTTTAGAATGACGGCGCATATGTGAGCTCCTCCTCATGTGACTCGTTTGGGTTTGGTGCTTCTGAAATGTTCAGCAGAAATGAAGCTGTTTTGTGTATTTTCAAGGTTGCAGACGGATCAGAGTTAGACCCACTGCGCGTGAGAAAGCTGTTTTATGTAACGTGATATTTTTCCGGATGAATATTCTGTGTAGCAGATTTGCGTTCTGTGCTACATGTAAATGTGTGTGTGTGTGTGTGTGTGGCAGTGAACTCATCAGAGCACCAGATGGAGGTCAGATATCTCTGGACTGGTTTGATAATGAAGACAGCCTCTCTCACCCCGACTTGTCCACTCGCCCCACCGTCCTGCTCCTGCCCGGTCTGACCGGAACCAGCCGCGAGTCCTACATCCTGCACATGGTGCAGCAGAGCCGAGAGCTGGGATACAGGTGCGTTACAAGCCAACAACGACCCCAGGGCCAGAAACAAACTGTCTGAGGGGTAGGGGCAGAATAATAAAGATGTCATCTCCTACAGACCAAAACACTATAGAGGTATGTAGGGGAGCATGTTTTCTTACATGTACAGTAGTAGCACCTACAGCGCACTACTCACTTAGCCTTTAGGGCACTGCATCACATACAGTATACTTCACAGGAAGGGTGTAGTACATGTGGAATTTCATGATGTTTTCTCATCACATTCTTTCCATTTGAGCAGCAGCCTTTAGGGCACTTCATCTCATTTGCTTGGGCCTATAGGGCACTGCATCACATAGGCTTCAGAGGAAGGGCAGGATAGAAAGCAGTGCATGATGTTCTCTCACATGGCATTTCATTGCTTTTTTCCCTTCCATTTAAAGGCAGCCTTTAGGGCACTTCATGCTGTTTTCTTGCTAGTATGTGCATGTATAGGTCACTACATGCCTATAGGGCAGTGTTAGAGAGATAGATATGTTATGTTTCTCATATGCATTTCATCACATTTTTTTTTTCTTTAAAGGGCAGTCTTTAGGGCATCCCGTGTCACTTTCTTGCTTGTAAAGGGACCTATACTGTACTGCATTACATGTACTTCAATGGAAATACACGACACATATCTATGTGTATTTGGTTATGATTGTAAAAGTGCTTTATTATAGGAACATATTCTTTTATTTATTTATTTTTATGAATGTGTGTCTTAACTTGGTGAAAACGCCAAACTATTGTTTGGGTGAAGGGTTCTCATTTCATATGGAGACACTCTTAAAAAAGTCTAGTTTCTAATATTTGTATGTGTTGTAACTATACACCAATCAGGTAGAACACTGAGCAGTGACAGGTGAAGTGAATAAGACTGAGGATCTCCTCATCATGGCACCTGTTAGTGGGTGGGATATATTAGGCAGCAAGTCAACATTTTGTCCTCAAAGTTGATTTTAGAAGCAGGAAAAATGGACAAGCGTAAGGATTTGAGCGAGTTTGACCAAAAGGGCCAAATTGTGATGGCTAGACCACTGGATCAGAGCATCTCCAAAACTGCAGCTCTTGTGGGGTGTTCCCGGTCTGCAGTGGTCAGTATCTATCAAAAGTGGTCCAAGGAAGGAACAGTGGTGAACCGATGACAGGGTCACGGGTGGTCAAGGCCCATTGATGGACGTGGGGAGAGAAGGCTGGCCCGTGTGATCCGATCCAACAGACGAGCTACTGTTGATCAAACTGCTGAAGAAGTTAATGCTGGTTCTGATAGAAAGGGGTCAGAATACACAGTGCAGGACGGGTCAGGGCAGCAACCAACACAATATTAGGCAGGTGGTCATAATGTTATGCCTGGTTGGTGTATTTAATGTTTGTTTTGAAATGAGGAAATAATTTAAAATTACTGCGTTATTACTGATAAAGATAAAGGAGAGAGAAAGAGAGAGAGAGGACTAGATCAGCTCTTTCCTCTCAGAGTAATACAGCTCTTCACACACCATGATTAACACAGAGACAGAGGGAATTGTGGGTAATGGGTTGGTGGTGGTGGTGGTGGTGGTGGTGGTGGTGGTGGGGGGTGGTGTTTAATATCCACTCAGCATCTTGCAGTTGGAGTCTGTATATAGTGCTTAATGGATTAACACTCAACTTTATACTGCAGCAACACACACACACACAAAACTACACAAGAAAACTGTTCAGGATGTTAAACTACTCCAAGTCTTTTAAATAATAAATAGTACAGAAAAACATCCCTGGCTTTTGTTTTCTTCATCTCAGGTCTGTTTTCTCATTTTCATGTTTTACCTCGGAGAACTGTGCAGGTTCGAAGGAAGGGCGGAAACATCCGGAGACTGTACGAGTGAAGTGTGTGTGCGTGTGTGTGTGGGTGTGTGTGTGTGTGTGTGTGGAGTTGTCTAAATGCTGACTTGTTTTTTTTTCTTTTCTCTTCAGATGCGTGGTGTTCAACAACCGAGGCGTCTCTGGCGAGAAACTGCTGGTAAGAATACGACTTCCTTTTCCTTTTCTTCTGGGTTTGTGGTTACATTTTTTTCCTGTTTTGCTGCAAAACACAGACACATTTAGTCTCCAAAAAGTGGGCGGGGCTTAAAGGACAACTTCTCTTTTAATGCTGACTGATTAGAATAAAGTAGCACAGAAATTACATCATAAAGCTTTATTCTCGCTATTGTAGTTAATAAGACAAATAAATAAATAAAATTGCAGCTTTTCATGTTACCATAGAAACCATAAAGAGGTCTGTCCTGAAGTTTCACCTTCACCTCTGACACTGAAGACTCCTGCTATAAATAACTCTTTATTATTAGCCTAGCGTCCGATGTTGCTATAGAAACACACTAACACACTAATATAATCCTGTGATTCTTATAGCTATAGAAAACGAATCAACACCTTCTGACCAATCACAATGCAGAATTAGTGTTAGTGGTTAGTGTGTGTTTAGTTAGCTGCACAGCTACAATTTAACTGGTTATTTCACACATAAAACGTTTGGATTTTGTTGTGTGGAGTAGAAAGAAAGAGGATTCTACAAAACCACAAACACCTGGTTTATGAGGACCGAACAGGAGCAGTGTGTTAGTGTGTGTGTGTGTGTGTGTTGGAGCTTTATTGTTAGTGTGTGTGTTAGCGTGTATGTGTACATGTGTGTTTGTGTTGGTGTGTTATTGTTAGTGTGTGTGTGCGTGTTAGTATTTCAGTGTTAGTGTGTGTATGTGTAAGTATTTCAGTGTGTGTGTGTGTGAGTGTGTTAGTATTTCAGTGTGTGTGTGTGTGTTAGTATTTCAGTGTTAGTGTGTGTGTGTGAGTGTGTTAGTATTTCAGTGTTAGTGTGTGTGTGTGTGTGTATGTGTAAGTATTTCAGTGTATGTGTGTGTTTGTGAGTGTGTGTGAGTGTGTGTGTGTGTGTGAGTGTGTGTGTTAGTATTTCAGTGTGTGTGTGTTAGTGTGTGTGTGTGAGTGTGTGTGTGTGAGTGTGTGTGTTAGTATTTCAGTGTTAGTGTGTGTGTGTGTTAGTATTTCAGTGTGTGTGTGTGTTAGTGTGTGTGTGTGAGTGTGTGTGTGTGAGTGTGTGTGTTAGTATTTCAGTGTTAGTGTGTGTGTGTGTTAGTATTTCAGTGTGTGTGTGTGTTAGTGTGTGTGTGTGAGTGTGTGTGTGTGAGTGTGTGTGTTAGTATTTCAGTGTTAGTGTGTGTGTGTGAGTGTGTGTGTGTGAGTGTGTGTGTTAGTATTTCAGTGTGTGTGTGTGATAGTGTGTGTTAGTATTTCAGTGTTAGTGTGTGTGTGTGAGTGTGTGTGTGTGAATGTGTGTGTTAGTATTTCAGTGTTAGTGTGTGTGTGTGTAAGTATTTCGGTGTGTGTGTGTTTGTGTAAGTATTTCAGTGTGTGTGTGTGTTTGTGTGTGTGTGTGTAAGTATTTCAGTGTGTGTGTGTGTGTGTTAGTGTGTGTGTGTGAGTGTGTGTGTTAGTATTTCAGTGTTAGTGTGTGTATGTGTAAGTATTTCAGTGTGTGTGTGTGTTTGTGTGTGTATGTGTAAGTATTTCAGTGTGTGTGTGTGTGTTAGTGTGTGTGTTAGTATTTCAGTGTTAGTGTGTGTGTGAGTGTGTGTGTTAGTATTTCAGTGTTAGTGTGTGTGAGTGTGTGTGTTAGTATTTCAGTGTTAGTGTGTGTGTGAGTGTGTTAGTATTTCAGTGTTAGTGTGTGTGTGTGTTAGTATTTCAGTGTTAGTGTGTGTATGTGTAAGTATTTCAGTGTGTGTGTGTGTGTTAGTGTGTGTGTGTGTTAGTATTTCAGTGTTAGTGTGTGTGTGTGAGTGTGTGTGTTAGTATTTCAGTGTTAGTGTGTGTGTGTGTGAGTGTGTGTTAGTATTTCAGTGTTAGTGTGTGTGTGAGTGTGTTAGTATTTCAGTGTTAGTGAGTGTGTGTGTGTGAGTGTGTGTGTGAGTGTGTGTGTTAGTATTTCAGTGTTAGTGTGTGTGTATGTGTAAGTATTTCAGTGCGTGTGTGTTTGTGAGTGTGTGTGTTAGTATTTCAGTGTTAGTGTGTGTGTGTGTGTGTAAGTATTTCAGTGTTAGTGTGTGTGTGTAAGTATTTCAGTGTGTGTGTGTGTTAGTGTGTGTGTGTGAGTGTGTGTGTTAGTATTTCAGTGTGTGTGTGTGTTAGTGTGTGTGTGTGAGTGTGTGTGTGTGAGTGTGTGTGTTAGTATTTCAGTGTTAGTGTGTGTGTTAGTATTTCAGTGTTACTGTGTGTATGTGTAAGTATTTCAGTGTGTGTGTGTGTTTGTGTGTGTGTGTGTAAGTATTTCAGTGTTAGTGTGTGTATGTGTAAGTATTTCAGTGTTAGTGTGTGTATGTGTAAGTATTTCAGTGTGTGTGTTAGTGTGTGTGTGTGAGTGTGTGTGTTAGTATTTCAGTGTTAGTGTGTGTGTATGTGTGTGAGTGTGTTAGTATTTCAGTGTTAGTGTGTGTGTATGTGTGTGAGTGTGTGTGTATGTGTAAGTATTTCAGTGTGTGTGTGTGTATGTGTAAGTATTTCAGTGTTAGTGTGTGTGTATGTGTGTGAGTGTGTAAGTATTTCAGTGTGTG
This sequence comes from Hemibagrus wyckioides, assembly GCF_019097595.1. Classification (NCBI taxonomy): domain Eukaryota; kingdom Metazoa; phylum Chordata; class Actinopteri; order Siluriformes; family Bagridae; genus Hemibagrus; species Hemibagrus wyckioides. Next base: position 31,765,898 of record NC_080716.1, on the reverse strand, counting down.
TGTGTGTGTGTGTGTGTGTGTGAGTGTGTGTGTTAGTATTTCAGTGTTAGTGTGTGTGTGTGTGTGAGTGTGTTAGTATTTCAGTGTTAGTGTGTGTGTGTGTGTGAGTGTGTTAGTATTTCAGTGTTAGTGTGTGAGTGTGAGTGTGTTAGTATTTCAGTGTTAGTGTGTGTGTGTGTGAGTGTGTTAGTATTTCAGTGTTAGTGTGTGTGTATGTGTGTGAGTGTGTTAGTATTTCAGTGTTAGTGTGTGTGTGTGTGTTAGTATTTCAGTATTAGTGTGTGTGTGTGAGTGTGTTAGTATTTCAGTGTTAGTGTGTGTGTGTGTGTTAGTATTTCAGTATTAGTGTGTGTGTGTGAGTGTGTTAGTATTTCAGTGTTAGTGTGTGTGTGTGTGTGTGAGTGTGTTAGTATTTCAGTGTTAGTGTGTGTGTATGTGTGTGAGTGTGTTAGTATTTCAGTGTTAGTGTGTGTGTGAGTGTGTTAGTATTTCAGTGTTAGTGTGTGTGTATGTGTGTGAGTGTGTTAGTATTTCAGTGTTAGTGTGTGTGTGAGTGTGTTAGTATTTCAGTATTAGTGTGTGTGTGTGAGTGTGTTAGTATTTCAGTGTTAGTGTGTGTGTGAGTGTGTTAGTATTTCAGTGTTAGTGTGTGTGTGTGTGTTAGTATTTCAGTATTAGTGTGTGTGTGTGAGTGTGTTAGTATTTCAGTGTTAGTGTGTGTGTATGTGTGTGAGTGTGTTAGTATTTCAGTGTTAGTGTGTGTGTATGTGTGTGAGTGTGTTAGTATTTCAGTGTTAGTGTGTGTGTGAGTGTGTTAGTATTTCAGTGTTAGTGTGTGTGTATGTGTGTGAGTGTGTTAGTATTTCAGTGTTAGTGTGTGTGTGAGTGTGTGTTAGTATTTCAGTGTTAGTGTGTGTGTATGTGTGTGAGTGTGTTAGTATTTCAGTGTTAGTGTGTGTGTATGTGTGTGAGTGTGTTAGTATTTCAGTGTTAGTGTGTGTGTATGTGTGTGAGTGTGTTAGTATTTCAGTGTTAGTGTGTGTGTGAGTGTGTTAGTATTTCAGTGTTAGTGTGTGTGTGTATGTGTGTGAGTGTGTTAGTATTTCAGTGTTAGTGTGTGTGTGAGTGTGTTAGTATTTCAGTGTTAGTGTGTGTGTATGTGTGTGAGTGTGTGTTAGAGATTGATGGTCAGCTCTTTCACAGTCAGAGCTGATCACATCACTGTCCTCCGTAGTGTGAGTGACGTCCTCCAAATACCACACACTCTATTTCCCTAGACAAATGTAATCATCCCACTGGGAGTGTGTCACCTTGAAACTAAGGCCAGACTCACATGTCAAGTCAAGTCAAAGAAGCTTTATTGTCACTTCAACCATGTATAGCAGATGCAGTACACAGTGAAGTGAAACAACATTCCCCCTTTACCAGAGGTGCTGCACAGAACACAAAGTACAGAGACGCAGACGAACATAGAGATATAACATAGAGATAAAAAAAATTAAACTATAATATAAAAATTAAAATTAGACAAGACAAGACAAGACAAGACACAACAAGACAAGACACGACACGACAAGACACGACAAGACAAGACACGACAAGACAAGACAAGACAAGACAAGACAAGACAAGACAAGACAAGACAAGACAAGACACGACAAGACAAGACACGACAAGACACGACAAGACAAGACACGACAAGACAAGACAAGACACGACAAGACAAGACAAGACACGACAAGACAAGACAAGACAAGACAAGACAAGACAAGACACGACACGACAAGACAAGACAAGACACGACAAGACAAGACAAGACAAGACACGACACGACACGACAAGACAATCCAAGACAAGACACGACAAGACAAGACACGACAAGACAAGACACGACAAGACAATCCAAGACAAGACAATCCAAGACAAGACACGACAAGACAAGACACGACACGACAAGACAAGACACGACAAGACAAGACAAGACACGACAAGACACGACAAGACACGACAAGACAAGACAAGACAAGACAAGACAATCCAAGACAAGACACGACAAGACACAACAAGACAAGACAAGACACGACAAGACAAGACACGACAAGACACGACAAGACAAGACACGACAAGACACGACAAGACAAGACACGACAAGACACGACAAGACAATCCAAGACAAGACAAGACACGACAAGACAAGACACGACAAGACAAGACAAGACAAGACAAGACAAGACAAGACAATCCAAGACAAGACACGACAAGACACGACAAGACAAGACAAGACAAGACACGACAAGACAAGACAAGACACGACAAGACAATCCAAGACAAGACACGACAAGACACAACAAGACAAGACAAGACACGACAAGACAAGACACGACAAGACACGACAAGACAATCCAAGACAAGACAAGACACGACAAGACAAGACACGACAAGACAAGACACGACAAGACAATCCAAGACAAGACAAGACACGACAAGACAATCCAAGACACGACAAGACACGACAAGACAAGACAAGACAAGACAAGACAAGACAAGACAAGACAAGACAAGACAGTGCAGACAAACAACATATAGGCCGACTTTGTGCAATGAACAAGACAATGTGCAAAGAACAGTGTATACAGTGATACAGATATTAAAGTGACAGATGTAAACAGGATTAATATAAATATATATAAATGTAAAGTGGCATGTGCGTGCAAACAGGACAATTTAGTGTGTGTGTGTGTGTGTGTCCGTGTCCAGCACAGTTCCGTTCTCCTCTGAGATCAGATCTTGGTTGTACGTGTGTGTGTGTGTGTGTGTTTTTAGACTCCTCGGACCTACTGTGCAGCGAACACGGAGGATCTGGAGACGGTGATTGATCATGTTAATAGCACTTACCCAACCGCTCCCATCATGGCTGCTGGAGTCTCCATGGGGGGGTAAAGATTCATCTCCATCACACACACACACACACACACACACAACCATACTCTATATGATATGCTGCAACATTTTTTTCGACTGTCCTTGACATAAAAATCGAAATGAAATGCATTAGACGTCTATGCAGGAAGAAAAGAAAAGAAATGCATTATGACTTCATGTATTATAGCATATGGATGAAATACAAATATAAATAAACAAATTGAATCAGTTAATAAACTGATCACTTTGACTGCACTAGTGCTGTGGCTTCATACGCTACACCACAATGTAGTGCACTTCTGTAGGGATTAGTGCACTCAGTCCCAAATTAGACAGCAAGTGCACTCTAAAGGGTGGAAAAGCTTTTTATTTCGTGAGCTGCGTAGGGATGTAGTGCACCTCTATAGGGAGCAGGGCGCTAAATCCCAAATTAGACACGTGTAGGGTGTGAAATCCATTACGTTACATATTTAGTGCACTTCTGTAGGGAATAGGAAAGCGCTGCTAGATGAAAGACATACAGTGAGCTGATACTGCAGCCTGCTGCTCCTGAACTGGGGGGCACAAACTTTCGATAATCAGGCTCTCCAGGCTCTCAGCATGGAAGCACATTTTAATGGAGTGTTTGTTCTTAAGCGCTCTGTATTTCACGTTGCAGCTCATTATATACTGCGCTGACTGTCCTGGCGCAGTTAGATGTGACAGCGCAGCAGAAATTCCGTACATATTCCTGCGTCCTGGATCATTCTCCCGCTTCACGCTGAAAGAAGTACGACATGGTGAAATCCGTTTCCACAGACTCAGCATCTGAACACGCAGAACTGAAGAGCTGGCCCAGCATCCTGCCTCCAAAACACACACACACACACACACACTCAGCAGAATAGGCATGGACTAATGGGAGATTTTCAATCAGTATAAAGAAATAAACGATTTTCTGCCTGTGTTGTTGTTGTCCCTCTGCAGGATGATGCTGGCCAACTATCTGGGTCGTAAAGGTAACGCTACGTGTCTGAAGGGTGTGGTGGTCTTCTCAGCTGGCTGGGACGTATTCGAGTGTACTGTTTCCCTGGAGAAACCTCTCGACCGCTTCCTCTTCAACTCCTACCTCACCAGCTGCCTGCAGGCCTCCGTACACCGGTACACCAGGACAGCAGTGCTAGCTGTGCATAATGTGGAATAACTTCGGCTAAAGCCCTAGGACAATCTGTTCTAGCTAGCTTTACATTTTTTTTTAGACCAAAGGTTTTGTACAGCATCTTAACAGTGGCTGACACGGGTTTAATATCCATATGGTGTTTTTCCAGACACAGGCCTGTTTTGGAAAGGAATTATGACATAGATCATGTGATGAAGGTAAAACCTGCTCGTCGTTCTCGGTACAAACTAGCAAACACTTCTTCTTTTTCTTCTCCTTACACGATTTTCTCTTTCTTTCAGGCTAAAACCATCCGAGAGTTCGACGAACGTTTCACGTCTAAAATGTTCGGCTACCCGACTAACGACGACTACTACCGGGACGCCAGCCCCATCCACAAGCTGAAGTCGGTGCAGATTCCCATGTTGTGTCTCAACGCAGCTGATGACGTTTTCTCGCCCAATCACGGTAAGGAACAGAACAAATCTTCAGTTTCCCTAACACACTGTTGAGTTCCGGACTCTGATTGGTCAGAAGGTGTTGATTAATTCCCTATAACAGCAGCTCTGGCTGTCTAGTATGTTATCGTTTCCATAACAACAGCTCATCCATATGGTGCATATAAACAGATTAAAACGTTGCTATGGTAACACCGTGTGTGAGGAAATGATTATGTATCACATATGGAAGGAGTCTCCAGTGCCAATCGCTTTGTAAAACAGAGCTAAAGCTGTAGGTTACGTTTGAGAGGAATGAAACATTTGGGAAAGTAAAGTTCTAGGAAAACATATCCACTTTATCTGTATCAATGTACTACAATTTCTGTGTGTGTGTGTGTGTGTGTGTGTGTGTGTGGCAGCCATCCCCATCGAAGTGGTGAAGCAGAACCCAAATCTGGCTCTCATCATCACATGCCACGGCGGCCATATTGGATTTTTGGAAGGCTTCTGGCCACGTCACAGCACCTACATGGACCGAGTTTTTCGGCAGTTCATCAAGGCAGTGGTTGAAAACGGCAGCGCTCTAACAGACCTAGCGAGCTAACACAGCGACGACCCGCTCGGCTACAGCGCCCCCCTACACCCAGGAGCAAAAAACAACAACAACAACTCAACAGCTATCGAGACGTTCGGTTGTTTATCTGATCGCAAAATCGCTCGTGGATTCAGATCGCTCGGCCTGTTCATCCCTTTCTTTCAGTCTTTACTTATCTCTCAGTTTAGATACGTAGATACTTGTGTGTGTGTGTGTGTGTGTGAGAGAGAGAGAGAGAGAGAGAGAGAGACTCTTAATTCAGGTTGAGAGAACATTACCTTTTCATTATACTGTGTATATTTTGAAGTACGCTGTTTTGACCAATGGATCAACTGGAAGAAAAACAAATCTGTGATTTACCTAATCCTCCAGTCAGCATTCGTTTATTTCCGCTCTGCTTTAAACTGGCGCCCGAATCCAGCATCTGTCACCGGGTCACGTGTAGGACTTTTCAGGGAGCTGGCGGAAAATAAAAACGTGTTAAAAACGTGTGAAGGCGAGACACTGTAGGTGAAGACGTAGAAGTAAGAAAGGAAAAGAATCAACCAAATATTCAGTTCAGAACTTTTTTAAACATATATGAATTTCTTCACAAATTGATATTTTGACACGTCTTTATGTAAATGACATGAAAGAAACCGTGTCTCATTTACATAACATCAATTATTTATCATTTAATCAAGAAAATATCCATCAATTGCTGCTTTTTCTGTAAGATGCTTTCAATTAGCGACAGAAATAAAAATTTAGTTTCAATTGAATGACCACAGCTCATCTAGAATCTGAGATTTTGGAATTTTTGAGCTGTTTCTTCTCTAATTATCGTAAATGAAATTAAGCCGAACATCATAATGAGACACAAACGCTAGAAAATCAGGAAAGAAGGTTCCAGTGACGTGAGAAAAAGTCTCGCCTTTTAACGTCTTTAACGCCAGTGACGTGGATTCCTGACCGTCTGTCCGTCCCTGCGTTATTGCTTTATACCATGTAGACTCTTTACACGTTTACACGTTGTGATTTGAGTTCCTTCGAAGCTTTTAGTCGATTTAAATGACAGTAGTGAGACCGCTTCGCTAAAACCGGCCTCGCATGCACACTGAAAAAATTAACGTGCACGTTCTCACGCATCATGAAGCGGTTTTTAAGACAATCTCTCGTGATAATTAAATATAAAACAAACCTCGTATTGTTCGACAACATTTTAGTAGTAATAAAAAAAAAAAACAGAAATTTAATATATATATATATATATATATATATATATATATATATATATATATATATATATATATAAAAAGATTTAATCTATAAAACAGCTTGATAAGGTACTAATAAAAGTGTTAAATATAGCTAGCTGGCTAGCAATACACTGAAATAGAATAGAAATAGCTAGCGGATTAGCTGCCTTGCTAGTTAACGTTACCCTGAGGGTGGACGGGAGGGGGAAGGGAAAAGGGGCGGGGCCATGACGGTATGCGCAGTGAAGCATGATGTTTTAAAATCTGCACTTTCTTAAAAAATGAATCTAAGAGCGATTACAAAAGCAGCTTAGGTTCCGTTTAAAATATGACTTTTTTTAGAAAAAATCGGATGGAATTTTTAGCCAAAAAACGAAAGAAAACAAAACAGATTTTAGTCGCTGTAACTCCAACGTAGAGTGCGCTTCCGTTTCATTTTATGCGTGGACATAACTGATTAATTTATTAATTATTTAAGTGTGTGATCTTTTAATGTGTAAGAAAGCAAAATATTTTTATTCCAAAAAATGAAGATCTGTGTCTCTCTCTCTGTTTAAAAACCCCCAGATATTTATCACTGTAATGTGTATCACTGGATGTGTTTGTTTCGATGTAAATTATTCATTTATTAATTTGCTTAATTTTTTAATTTTTTTTTGAGACATTTCTTCATCCTAACTGACTCTAAACTTTTCCCACAATCCTTCACTGAGAGGAAATGAGCTGAAAGCTGACGCTGAAAGCGCTAAAGTCATGCTAAAGCTCCTTCTGTGGGACGAGTGATGGATATTCCCGGCTGTCTTTGGAGCATCGCTGCTTATTAGCGATCTTTGAGTCGGTGTGGATCATTTCCTTGTTCATTAAACGGGTATTTTGTTCTGCGCTTCTTTTAAGGTTAAGCTTAGAAGCTCCTCTGTTAGGACGTTTCTTCGGTGATCTTGATCAGAGGACCTCATTATCGACTCAATTCCTTCCATATTTCTTTCTTCATTACTTTCAATATCTCTTCTCTGTTCTGATAATCCAATTCTTCCTCTTTTCTATTACTATTTCACCGCCAACTTCCCCTTCAGTTCTACACATTTTACCCATTTGTTTGAATCCAACCCAATGTCCTTTCCTTTACTTCCTCATATCTTCCTTATGCCTTCTTTATTTAAAAGAAAAAAAAAATGTAATTATTCATTCAAAAGAAGAAGAAGAAAAAAAAGAAGATTCCTTATCTATCTCTTTCCTCGTCTCTCTCCTCTCGCTGTCTGTAGCATCTTAGCCCTCAGGGATGCCAGGTTTTGTCAATAGTTTAACATCTTAACATAGTAATGATATCTGTTAAAAAAAAAAAAAAAAAAAAAAAGGAAAACAGCACCAAAATTGTTTCTGTTTGTTCTGCATGGACCTTTCACTGACACTTATTCTACAAGACGTTGAAAAAAAAACACAAAGCAAAATATACAGTTAGAAGATAAAAAAAAAAAATACAAAAATTTACCATGAATGTGCTCTTTCATTGGTCGAGTTCTACCTCGCGATGGTTTTCAGCAGATCTGACCAGCTTTCAGTAACGAAAATAAATTTTAATAAGAAGAAGAACCGAGTCGGAGTCGAAGCCTGTTATCAAACTCAGCAGCTCCATATTGGATAGATCTGCTTATATATTTTAACACCGAACCGCACAATTGCTTGTGATAAACTTAGTAAGATCAAGACGGCGTCATTTTTTTCCAGCTAACCGATGATCAGCTTCGAAAAAGAAAAAAGAAGAAGAAAAAACACAATGGGAAAGGAGTTTTCTATCCTGCACAATCGGAGTGACGTGTTCGAGGATGTCAAGGTTTAAACGTGACACTTCTGCTGTATTTTTTTCTTTCTTTCTTTCTTTCTTTCTTTTTTAAGAAGGTGTTGTGCTAATCTCTGCATTTCAGTACTGTTGTACAGTTTTGTCAGCCTGTGGCTTAGCTACCATGCTAAGTGGCAGAGTTAAGTAACAAAGTTGTATTGTGTACTAGTTGGATGTAAAATACTGAATATTAATTTGAAAGAATCTTTACACTTATGATGATTTGATTCCATCGTCATCGTGAAAACTTTACCTGTGTTGATACAGTTTGAGAAAGTTAGCAAAGCTTTGATGACGTGGGGATGTGTAACGAGGGGGGGGGGTGGATAAGAGCGCGTTAAATACTGTACTGCAATGCAACCTTGATGTGTTCGGATGAAAATCATGTTTAAATGGAAAGCGTTCGATTCCACGTGAACCGCAGACTACTTTGTCTTGGAGTTACTGAAGCAGGTGTAACTGTTAACGAACTTCCAGAGGAAATCGTCCTACTAACAGCAAAAGGCATCATCCATGACATAACCCACAGCACAACAGACCTACTTCTTTTTATTGCTGTATTTCCTTTTGTATACATTTATAAAAGGATCACGTTTCAACACATTCAGCAATAAGATCAAAAAAAAAAAGGTGGATGTAGATGAAGCCTATGCACATGTACTTGTATGAAAAAGTGCATTTGCTGTCTTGAATAAAATCTGGAATTAAAACTAATGTTCTGCGTTTGTTTTCATTCAGCACATCCTAGACAAAGGTTATGAGTGGCGGCGGGATTCCGTAAGTCCCGCCCACTCAATTAAAAGGACCCAATTATCGCTGGTTTAAAACGATCGCGGAAAAACATTTAAAAATGTTTAATTAGAGTTTTATTTTGTCTTATTTACGGGAAGCAACACACGCTGTTTACACCGACGTGTCAGATGTCTAAGGGTTATTTTAAATCCGCGTCTGAAACGTCGTCTTGTCGAACTGTCTGACTGAAAATTTAGCCAAGTTCAGGACTGAATGTATTAGAAAGACCTTTATTAATGAGAAATAACCTGCGTTTGTTCTCACAGTGGCTTAGTGGTTAGCACTGTTGCCTCACAGCAAGAAGGTCCTGGGTTCGAATAGGCAGGGGCCTTTCTGTGTGGAGGTTGCATGTTCTCCCCGTGCCCCATGAGTGTGTGTGTGTGTGTGATTGCCCTGTCTGTGTAGCCTTGTGATGGACTGGTGACCTGTCCAGGGTGTACCCATGCTGGGATAGGCTCCAGCAGATCCCTGTGACCCTGATTAGAAATGAAGTAGGTATAGAAAATGGATGGATGTTCTCATTTACACTTAAATAGAACTCATTTTAAAACGAAATTTTGACAAATTGTTAAACATATCAGTGGATTCATTTATTTAATTCTTTGAATTTAGATATTCCCAAAGCTTAAATACCAAGTAATGCTGTCTGACCTTTACACCATGTCCTTGTTGGTTGATGAGCCAATGTTGTAGGGCAGGTGTGAATAATAATGCGGGGGCGTGGTCAACTGGAAGCGAGTGGGTTGTGGCACTGTTCTGTAACCCAAACTATTAGTGAACGTTCTACTGACTGATTTAGATCTCAGCTCCTCAATCACATGTGATCCATGTTGATTCTTCTCCTTTCTTGTTGTTTTGATTCACTTCTGTTTGTTTTCTGTCATCTGTATTAGAGTAGAGGTCAGTGTTCAGAGGACTTTGGCTTTATTCCACAATATCAGAGTTCATGATAACACTGAAATAAAGGAAGGAACTTAGACAAAGTGTATTTTTTCACTTCATGAAGGTCTTACAGGAGTTAAAGTTAACGTCCACCCTGAAACAAACTAAATATGTTTACTTGTGATGCCCTTGTGTTTAAGATCATCTGAACCCAGGTCAGCTTTCTCAAGCCATAAATGCACTCCCAAGCCATCACTGAACCTGTAATGATTAAAGTGATGGCCTCCTCCCCACCGCCCCCCGTTTATCTGCCCCGCCATCTGTCCGTCTGCACGCTGATACGATTATATTCAGGCAGAACATGAGCTAGTTCAGCAGAGAGGATTCAAATCATCAAAATAATCATGAGCAGGTTTTGTAAAACCGGTGACACGCGGGTCAAGACAGGAGGCCATTCCTGCTGAGTTTTACTTTATTTGCATTTTATTTTGTCGCTCTCTGTAGTAGCCCATTTTTCTTAGCTGAAAATAAAAACGCGATTCCTGCTCTTTCTACTTTGATGGCAATAAAATCATCATTTAACTCAAAACACGGCCTAGCCCTAGCGTCTCAGTGTGTAATAAAATGCCTCGATTACTCAAATCCCTCATCTATAAATCACGTCACTAGCGAGTCTCTCATTTCCTTTGCTGAGAACTCAGCCGTTTGTGTCACACTGCGTATGATCACTTTATTGTATTATAAACCTATATAGAAAACTGCATTATTATAAGTGCATTTAAAACAATCTCTCTGCCAATCTATCAGCCAAATAAATCATTCTGTGAGATCACACACTTTGCCATACTTTATTTTTTCTCAATAAGAGACAAGATTTATTAAAAGTTGTAATTCTGACTAAATTAAGAACTGATCAAGTGATTTATGGTCTCGCTATGCAGCGTAATATTTAACAATTAGAAATAAAGCAGTACCACAAACAATCACTTCAGAGCATCTGTATGAACATTTCAAGACAAATACAAAGGCATTTACTTTAAGAAAAGCCTTTTGGCTTCAGTATCATACGTACATGATCTACTATTTATTCTGAACGGTTTATAAAACACACTGATTGACTCACACTGAGCTGCTGTACTTTATTTAAATGAGGACAGAGGTCAAACACACACACACACACACACACAGCTACTGATACACACTGTGATAAAGTGGATGTCCTGTCATGGTGCCACAGAAGTAGGTGAACGGTCACCATGCTCTCAGCGGGATTGTGCGTGAGGTTATAAATACACTTTAGAGTTCACTAAACACAAATGTTATCGCTGGCGTGATTCTGATTCGCACAAAACAAAGGTTGCATCGAAATGAACATGGGACCTGTGTCACAGAAAGAGGTGAGGATTTAACAGCAGGACGGGGTTTAGCGGAAAAAAGGGGCGTGGCTCAGTTATGCACCATTTTGACCTTGAACTTTTTTCTTGAGTATAGTCCAGTGACTCTCTGGTGTCATCCTGAAATACAAAATATATATTAAAACCACTGCAGGTGAAGTGAATAAGCTCTTTACACTGGCACCTGTCAGGGGGGTGGAGTTTATTAGACTGGAAGCGACTAAAATTCTCAAAGATGGTGTGATGGAAGAAGAAAAAATGGACAAGTTTAAGGATGTGAGTGACTTAGTGACTGAGTGACCAGTGGACACCATTGTAGCATCAGAACTGGACCATGGAGCAGCAGGAAAGTGACGGCACCAGGACGACAAACTGACCTTCACTGCGATCATGGAACTCATCCCCTGATGCCTCAGAAGCTTTGTCGGTGTAGCTCGTGCGAGAAAACTTCCACAGCTGAAGATATCATCAAAGTATCGCTCAAGATTCTGTAAAGATCACCAGGGTCAAAATTTCATGGTCTATTCCTCCAATTTTGTCCTGGAATTGATGGAATTTTATGAATATATCATAAAATGTGGGAATTTTATGGGGATATCTCATTTAATGATGCCTTAAATGAGATATCAAAACACACCATCATCCTCATCCTTATCCTTATCATCATCATCAGCTTTACAGATTTGCATGAACTTTACACTTCAATCAGCAATCATGTTGAACAAGGTGCTAGTCGTCATGGTAACAAGTCTGCCATCACCCCCAGAGAACGGACAAGTCGAGGGTTTATACCTAAACCTGATATTTGGGAACTTTTCACATTGGCAGTAGACCCGAGATGAAAGAACGTCGCAGATCTCCTCATCGTCATGGATATCATCAATAACACTTTATTATTACATTCATCAATTCTAACAACAACAACAACAACAACAACAAAAACATTTCATTTATATAAGTCACATTATCAAACCCACAACCAAACCGGCAGATCCTGAGGTAGAGCACAGAGACGATTAGAACATTCATAAACAGCTTGGGCGTGGCGTAGACACAGCAGATACAGCTCCAGACAAAAAGATTGTGGAAAGCAAATTGCATAACTTATGTGCTCGTCACTTTTTCTGTAGAGAGGAAACACATTCTAGGGGTCGCAATGGGAGATCATAAAAAAACAACTTTCTCTATGTTCTTTCTTCATTCAAATCAACACTGGTCTTCATTCAAACCGGTTTAAACCAGTCTGCTACCAGAAAGACTTCTGACTCCTTGGCCCTCAGCCAAGTGTATAGTGCAACTTCACATCCTTTGCGCTTCGATTTTATTATTTTTTTTACGGACGTGTGCAAAAACTTTGGACGATCCGCTGAAGGGTCACGCCGGCTAGCACGCTAATCATCGGTCCGAGTAGCTCGTAGAAATAAATATCGATCCCATAAAAACGGGACGTGTTTCTTTCATCTTAAATAAAAACAAACAGCTGGAGAGCAGGTTCTTAGGTAGGTTCTTTGTGCCTTGGGAAAGGAAAGGCAGAATTTTCACCCACACAATGAGAAAGATTTAATATATTAATATCAGCTTTCCATAAAATCTAAACACAAAATGTCCAAGTCCCCAAAAGCTAGCCAGCAACGTCATGTAACACTGGAGAAGCGTCTCAGCTACTTCACGTCTCAAATGAAGCTAGCAGTTTGTTTAGTTCTGCTTCGTTGCGTAAAGCTAATGCTAACTGCTCACTCTGATTAGCAAGTCAGCTAGTCCTTCATAATTCATAACCATCATGTTATAACCATTATTCTCCGTCTTAAACACGCTCGCAACAATGGATTCTTTCAAAGGCACGAAGAAAAGAGATTTTTGGCATTAGCAAAGAAAAAAAGAACAACGAAACAAAACCATGCTGATTGTGTTCCAGTTTAAAGGATTGTTGTGACGTCGTGTCGTTGGCTGATCTGAGAAGGTTCACAGTGGAGAAATAGTTCAATCAGGTCACAGAAATGTAACTCTGAGAAAGCTAAGAGCTAGCTAGCATAGAGGATTAGCAAGACATGGAAAATAACGAGTGTGAATTCGTCATGATTTGCATCGGACTCTGAGGAAATGTTCGCGTCCGTGCAGGATGCCGTACTGTTTTTTTTTTTTAATGAGGGAAACTTCTGGATCTTTGGGGTTAAGTGTCCTTGGTTGGTTAGCAAAGCTTTGGCGAGTGATATATAGTTCTATATATAAAGAAAGAGAGAGAGAGAGAGAGAGAGAGAGAGAGAGAGAGGGGGAAAAAGAAAGCAGTAGTAGCGAAGTCTTTATTTTGCCTCATGACAAAAAAACCCTGAGATGAAGCCTACGTCCATGAGGTACGTAGTCGGGATCCCAAAATGGAGCCCAGTTTACAATCGTCTGTTCTGGCACCCCCGTGTGTCCGAGCCAGTCCTTTAACACGACGAGAGTCCAGTCTTCACAGTAAAGGAGAAGCATCAGGATCTCCTCCGTCCAGCAACACGTCTTGCTTCTCATGACGTGTGTTTGTGTTTGTGTTCGCGTTCATACACGTCTGTTAGCTTCGGAGTCAGCGCTTTTAAATGTGGCGTCCTGTGAGGAAGTAAAGCGGACGATCCTCGCTGCAGTTGGCCGTCTGGAACTCGTCTCGCAGACGGAACTGCCACTCGTCCTCCAGCTCCAGTCTCACGATCGTCTGACGCAAAGAGCTGCGGTCCTGAGACACCACACACAGCGTGGCACCTACACAACACACACACACACACACAACACACACACACAAAAGGGAGGGAAAAAAATAAGCACAAGCCGAAGAACAACTGTTGAAGTTTTATCTGTTTATAGTAACACTGATTGTTTTGAAACCAGTTCCTGTTCTCGCTAACGCTATAGCAGCTATAAACAGCTGTTCCCTCACCTGCCTCTTTCTATTCTTTCTATTGGGGTGAATAAATAAAAAGCACAGCTTGTCATGTTACCATAGAAACCTCTATAGCTCTGTAACAGCTGTAGCTCTGACTCCTTCCATATATGTTACATAAACACGTTTCGGGAAGGATGTCCCTGTGAATGAGCTGTTGCCATAGAAACCATTACGCCCATCCGAACGAATGCATAAACCATCAGAGCTGCTGCTAGAGAGAACTAATCTACACCTCCTGACCAATCAGAAGTCCAGAACACCGCTGTGGGATATGCTAAACGTGTAGTAAACTGACAACAAACAAATCTGGAATATTAGCTCTTTTGAAAAAGGGGGCGGAGCTTCACCTTTCAGGAAGCGGAATTTCTTCAGGAAGCCAGAAACCACAAAGGAGTCACACAGGTAGAGGAGCAGCCCGCCAAACACGACACCACTGTGGTCCAGGTTAACCGAGTGAGGTCTGGAGCTCATGTAACACACTGCCAACTACACACACACACACACACAATATTGTAAGCTATTGTGGTAAAATTACAAACTGTTACTGTCAGTGTTTTACAGTAGTGTGTGTATGTGTGTGTGTGTGTATGTGAGACCTGAGGCCCGAGGTCGAGGTAGGTGTCGATGGCGAGTACAGGGTGTGTGTAGCTATGTAGCGCGTGAGGGAACAGGTGTGTGCTGCAGCGCTGCAGGAATCTCTCGAGCAGCAGCTGAGCCGGGACATCCAACATCGGACACACGCTGTCCGGCGCACACACAAACTGCGAGCTGGACACTGGGGAAGGAGACTCCAGCGTCTACAAACACACACACACACACACACACGAGAAGTTAAACACATGACATACTTATTTCTAAGCAGTTCAAAAGGTGAGAACCCTGTTGCTAAGCAACTAGGAGTACATGCTGGCCAATAACCGAGGCTAAGAATTCTATCAAGATAGCATAGCTGTTATGGCTTTTTTATATCGACTCAGTCACGCTGAAAACTATACAGAAATGTCAGGAATGGTAAGTAAGAAAAGACTCTCTTTTAATTAAATTTACTGCTAGTACTCAAAATAAATACATCTGGATGTGTTCACCGACACGGTGTAGCTAAAAATGTGTCTGAGATAGGAATTTCTAATATTATAAGGCATTATAATCTTTTATATCGACAAAGTATGAATAAAAACTAAACAAAACCATCAAAAACATCAACATTTACCTCAGAAGTGTTGATAAATTACTGAAAATAGACTCCATTTGAATGAAATTATAATGTTACCACACCTAGCATTGACTGCTAACCAAAACGAACTTAACATCAGTTGAAATGGCGTGCTGTGTTTCCTGACACGATGTTGAGTATGTGCCATAAATACAGCACAGAAAGCCTACTCGTCTGTGTTGTGGTTATGACCGAGGCTAACAATTTATCTAGCGAGCACATAGCCATTATAGCCTTTAATATAGACACAATGTCACTGAAAATAATATAGATTTGTTAGGAAGGTCAACAGACTTTATACGGTTGAAATGACACATTTGATTAGCATCAACGGCTAATCAAGCTGAACTAGAGGTGTGACATTATGAAACCTCACAGAAACCTTTGGAGGTGAATGTTTATTTAAAACAGAATATAAAATCAAAATATTATCCTAATAAGTCAAAGTTCTATTAAAACCTTTCTATTTTTCAGATAATATATGAATTATTTCAACAGAGTTTCATAAAACTAGACGCTAAGTCATAATTATTACTTTTTTTAAATAATCAGAAATTTTATCAACTATAATAAGTCTAAATTATTTACATTTTGTAAAATATTTTTTTATTACGGTAAATTTTTATAAAACATTTTGTTCTGAGTGACAATTTCATTTTTATACATTTTAAATAATCCATTTTGGTAAAACTTTTAATTTTTAAAAAAATAATTGGTGAGTCAGAATTTTTTTTGTTAAAAATTTTTATAATTTTATTAAATAATTTTTCTGAAACTATGTTTTAGTTTAGCATTATTCAGAGATAATAATCAGTGCTCATGATTATGATTTAGTAATTTATTTAATTGTTTTAATTAATTATTTATTATTAGTGTAGTCTATTATTAGTGTTATGAATTATTATTACAATTAATTAGTATTATACTTAATAATAATAATAATAATAAATAAAATATATATAAATAATACATATGTATAGAATAATTATTAATTAATTATAATCATAATTTATTTGTTATTATTATTATTATTATTATTGTTATTTGGAAATGGATTTCCATATAACTATAAGAGGTTTGAATGCACTTCAGTGTGTGTGTGTGTGTGTGTGAGTGTGTGTGTGTGTGTGTCTCACCGTGAGTTTGGGTTTGATGAGTGTGTGTGTGTGTGTGTGTGAGTGTGTGTGTGTGTGTGTGTCTCACCGTGAGTTTGGGTTTGATGAGTGTGTGTTGGCCGCCGCTCGGGATGTGTTTTTTCATGATGCTGAAACGATTGAAGCGACACAGCAAAAGTCCGCTGCTGTTCACCCTCAGGTTAAAGTCCACCTCCTCACATGTGTAGCTGCACACACACACACACACACACATTGTCAGCATTGTTACGTCACTATCTTGATTTCTAATGCAGTCCATTAGCGCCTTCTTGTGGTGTAGCCTAGTTACAGTCTGTCAGGACTGGACAGGATTAGTCTTTGTGTGTGTGTGTGTGTGTGTGTGTGTGTGTGTGTGTCCTCACCGGTTGAGGTCGTACTGGACGTTTTGCGTGTTGTCCACATTGAGCAGGATGAAGTCATGCAGATGGCAGCGGCTGAACGCAGCCCCGAGAGACGAGGCAGAGGTTTTACTGCTCCATTTCCTCAGTCCACACATGGCGTAGTGAGAGAGTGATGGAGTCGCCTCCATGTGCAGCAACACACGCTTCAGAGATATGTTACACACCTCCACTGAGCTACAGAGAGAGAGAGAGAGAGAGATATGTTCATCCTTCTATCCATTTCTACATCCATTATTTCATCCATCCAACCAGCTACAGAACTTCTCCATCACTCTGTTTCTCCATTCATCTAACCTTTTCTCCATCCTGCTGCTTCTCCTCCCCCTGACCACCTACACTCCTTTCCCTTCATTCCTTTATCCTTCCCTTTTTGTATTCTTCCCTTCACATCTTCCAAAGAGAGAAAAACTCAAATTAGAAGAACGAGAATTTGTTTGTACTTAATTTCCTTTTTTTTAAAAAAAAAAAATCTCGTCCTTCCTTCTTTCACCTTTCTCCATCCCTCACTACCTTCAGCACCTCTTTCCCCCCATCTCTCTATACATCTCATAGTAAATGTGAGAGATAAAGAAAAATAAAATTTTATATTTTGTTTATGTTATATTGCTTTTTTCATCCTTCTCTTCATCCTTCTCTCCATCCCTCTGCTTGATCGTACCCATCTCTGTTCTGGACATGGGCGTTCCACAGCACACACGAGTCGTCCATGATGAGGATGAAGGGCCAGACGTCCTGCCTCTGAACTCCCTGCTCCTCCTGCCTGTTCCTTTCCAGCTCCAGGTTGTGATATGAAAGCTCTTTAATCATGAAGCGAGCCGCTCCTGATACACACACACACACACACACAGATTTTTATTTATTTCCATATTCAAACGGACAAAACTTTTCTTTGTTTGATGTAGTAAGGAGAAGCAGCCACTAGGGGCAAGAGCGAGCCATCACTTCAGTCAGATATTCTTTCACCAGCAACATGTTAAAACTATTAAAGTAGAGGGCTGAGTGCAGGCATCTGCCTTCTTTTGTTTCCTCACCCACTCCAGAGTTGTTGAAGATGGAGGGCAGCACCAGCAGGACGTGGTTGGGCCAGAACTTCCTGTAGAGGGCCATCTCATGCTGCTTCACCACCAGGATGTGGAGGTGTGGTGCCCCCTCAAGGGCGTGGTGGAGGTTTAGCAGACCCAGATCCTGCCGGCCTGTCGTGGGTGTGAAGATCGTACTCTTTACACCGTCCTGAGACAGAAAGAGAATGAGGGAGAGAATGTGGTGAACATCTAGAAGAACTAGATGACATAAACAACAACAACAACAATAACAAGCACCATATTGAGAGACAAATGGAGGTCATGTGACCTCAGCAGACATGGTCAGCTCTGTGGTGCACAGCGTGAATTCACCTGGTCAGAGAGGACAGGAAGTCTCATGCTCTCCAGCTGGTGTCCCTGCTGGCTGAAGACGAAGTGATGCTCTTTGTTCTTCGGGATGATGAAGTGGAGCTGCACCTCCTCACCAAGCATGGACGAGCAGAATGAGAAGGCATGGAAGGTGCAGTCGGACAGCTGAGGACACACACATTTTTACATTACTTTAGTGTCTGTGTGTAAGAGAGAGAGAGAGAGAGAGAGAGAGAGAGAGAGACACTCACTGGACGGGCAGGTCCAGGCTCGCTGTAATGATGGCACTGCTCACAGTGGTGAAATGCATTATGGGCTGCGAACATGCTGAGCCTCATAGACACCGTCTTCCTCTTCCTCTCATGGATCTCAACATATTTTTCTTGCTTCAGTCCTGCACAACACACACACATGATCACATGACCACAATCACCAAGACACAGGTAATGTATAATGTCCTCCAGACTAGCAAGTCACATGACTACTGATTGATGATGTCACGTGCAATAAAAAGAAGTAAGGTGAAGAGCACTGAAGCTTTAGAGTCGCACCACTTATTCTGAGCGGATTCCTGCCGGAATACACAGCACTGCACTGCTTAAACTTGGGGTCACGAGGGTTAAGGTCAAAGGGCATCTTCTGCATCTCCTCCAGGTCAGGCCAAGATGGGCCGCTGGACACAGGAGCATTGGTGTCTTCGGTAACATCATCTGAAAAATAAAAACAAGGTAGAATTAAATTCTGATTTAAATCTGTTCATTGTAATATCTATGAAAAATGTCACACAGCCGAAGAAGCCCTATAACCTGGAATACGGGCTTCACTGCAAACCCACAGTACACAGTGAATAGAGTAGAATAGAACAGAAAAGTCTCTCTCACCTTCCTCCAGCTCATCCTCATCATAAACGTCCACCTCCAAGAGACGAATCAACATCCGAAACAAAATCCGCAAAAACTGCAGATATGCACCGGTTTTACCGACCTGTAATACACACACGAAAAATATTATCTGAATAGAATAGAATAGAATTGGCAATAGAATCTCTGGGGGAATCTCTCGGGTCTGACCTGCGGTGGTCCGCTCAGTAATAGCCTCCTCGGGTGGTTGGAGGCTGCAGTGCTGTAATCGGCATGCTGTGGTCGCGTTTTTGTCCACTGGCGGTAATATAGCGACTGCTCAGTAGCGTCACCTTGCTGTGGGACGGGGGGCCGGAGTGTACCGATCCACTCCACATCTCCGTGGGGGAGGAGCCAAGCTGAGCTGGGCTGATCTGCAGAATCAGGGGCCAGGAGCCGATAGGCAGCGCGGGACAGAACCACTATGGGGGCAAAGACGTGCCGGGTCAATTTACTTGCCGTAGAGAACGTCTGAGTAGACTGGCTCGGACGATGAGAACCGGGAGAGGTGGACGAGGAAGAGGATGAGGAAGAGGACGAAGATAAGGAGGAGGAAGAAGACCCGGGACACTGGGAGTCACACTCCTGCTTAACATGATTAGGAGAGGAGTTGAAGGAGCTGCTACTGGCCAGTTCCGGGTGGGAGGAGGAGACAGAGCAGGATTTGTGGGAGGAGTCAGGAACCACAGAGGAGCTGACACCATTTTCTGCAAGGGAGCCTGAAGGAGAGAGAGAGAGAGAGAGAGAGAGAGAGAGGGTTTTAATGACCTTAGTCATTAGTGTCATAATCATGCTAGCTAGTGTTATTTAGCATTGTGTTTGATACTGCTATAACACACATCAGTATTCAGACCTCAGAGGGTGGAGTTTGTCTAAAATAATTGTATTAATTAGTTCATTTGTTTGTAAACTATTAGTGATCTGGCTCTCAGGGTCTGACCGGAGGCTCGGGTTGTAGCACTGCCATTGCTCAGGGGTCTGTCCAGCTCCAGATGCAGTTCGTCAGACTCCATCATTCCTCCACCGCTTCTCTCTAGCTCGTCCTCCTCTTCCTCCTTCAGTTTCACCCCTTTGTCTGCCATCGTCATGGTGTCAGGAATGACGCCACGAGTGACGTAGGAGCAGGCCACACCCACTTCCTGCTCTAGAGCTGTGCGGCTCAGAAAGCTGGAGTCAATCAGTCGCAGGTCACAGTACTTCAGAGACCTGTGGGAATGCAGACACACTCTTACAACTTACAGTTCCACATGCAGTATATGTGTGTGTGTGTGTGTGTGTGTGTGTGTACCTGGGGAATGTTTCCCCCAGAGGGTCTTTCCCAGCGAGAATGACGATGCAGGGTAAATCTTCCAGATCCTCATAGGTGACAGGAGTCCAGTCTTCAGTTCCACACCGTCTCCATGCCTGTATTTTTATATACAGCTACACACTTTAATTTCATTATTTGTTAAAAAAGTCTAAACAGTGTGATCGTATTGGTGGAAAGCAAGTTAATATCATGAGTGAGTGTGTGCTACAGACCCTGAGCTGTGTGCAGAAGTGCGGTGCGAGGCTGATCTCGTATGTCGGTCCTCCCAGCACCACGGCGAACTTCCTCTCCAGCCCCAGTTTGTGTTGTGCCTCTTCCAGCCTCTCCCGTGCCAGTCGTGCCAGCTGCAGCGAGGGCACACGTACCAACAGCATGTGCCCCCTGCCGCCCCGTCCCGTGTTGCTCATTACACCCTCCACCATGGCCAGCGTCTGCGGCGTGACGTGATCCCTCAGTGCCGGACACGCAGTCAGTGCCATCATGGCCTCTGTGTACTGCTGAATCAGCAGGTAGCTCCGGATCACCATGCTGTGCAGATGAGGATGACTGAAAACAAGAAAGAATGATGACAAAACGTTAACTCTCTTTTTTTTCCTGGTAATTCCAGTAGATCATTACTTTATTTTATTTATTTCAAATATCTTACACCGAAAGAACAACAATGCTAGCTTGATTGTTTCTGTTACCACCCTGTTGTAAATTCACAGTAAATTAAGTATGTGATGTTGGGTTCTGACCGTTGGAGCAGGACGTTGACCATCCTCTCGAAGGCATCATCACAGCGCAGGATAGGACTGGAGACACCCCACTGCACCGAGTGCTGGTACTCCTTCAGCCCAAAATACACCAGGTCCTTCGGAAAGAGCGCCCCCTGCTGACACACACACATACACATGTTATACACCGTACAACAGCAGCAGGTTTTATTAAAACCACAGCACTCTTGAATTCTGGACTGGTGTTGCTTAATTCTCTATAACAGCAGCTCTGTCAGTAGCACATGTTTATTAATACATTATCGTTTCTATAGTAACAGCTCATTCACAGAAATGCAAATTAAAGGAGAACTTTGTTAAACCACTGACCAGGCCATGGTTGCTCGGCCAGTGCACTTCGTTTTGGATGCTGATGCGCGAGTGACACGACTGCAGGGTGTAAGGGAAGGATGTGACCTGAAGAAGCAACAGATTCTCAGCATCTAAAACCTCCTGAGAGTTCACCACCCGATCAGCCAATCCCTGAAGATCACCGTGAGAGACGGAGCCAGACATCGCACTGGGGGGAGGAAGGAAGGACAAACATCATCAGTAAGCTAGCTGTTGTCATGCTAGCCGGGCTATATCAATAATAATAATAGAAATTTATTTATTTATCAATTATAATAATAAAAGTAGATGAAGAATATCAAGATGACTTTATATATTTTGCTACAATACCATTGATACGATTATGTTTCTAGAAATTGTGGTACCTGGTCAGGTCGACGTGTGAGTTATCGTGGATGAGGACAAAGAGTGTGTAAGGATTCTGTTTCACTTTCTTCATGAACGCCTCCATTTTGCTGTGAACCTCATTGTCCAGACGCACTACATATTTATCTGCTTTTTGCTGGGCTGTGGAGGCGTCTTCCATCCCCAGGTCTACCAGCACGCCTAAAACACATACACACACATATTCATGTAGACAAGTTTCACCATCAACATTAAACTTGTTTAATACAATGGCCTTCTCCCAGGTGAGTCTCTTGGGTAAGATCTCTCAGATCATTTCACAACGTTCTTTCAGGAAAGCTATCGTTAAATTTCTTAGGTAACTTTTTTCAAGTAAGATCTCTCAGGTAATATTCTCCTAGTAAGTTCTTTCAGGAAAATTTCTCAGGTAATGCCTTTCTGGTAGGTTCTCTCAGTTAAGTTCTCTCAGGAAATATTTCTCAGGTAAGATGTCTCAGGTATTTCTCTGGTAAGTTATCTAGGGTAATATTTCTCTAGTAAGTTCTTTCAGGAAATATTTCTCTTGTAGTATCTCTCAGGTATTTCTCTTGTAGGTTATCTGGAGAAATATTTCTCTGGTAAATTCTCAGGTAATTTTTCTCTAGTAAGTCATCTATGGTAATATTTCTCTAGTAACTTCTCACAGGTAATATTTTTCTAGAAAGTTCTTTCAGGCAATATTTCTCAGGTAACTTTTCAGGTAATATTTCTCTAGTAACTTCGCTTGGGTTATATTTTTCTGTGAAGTTCTTTCAGGTATATGTTATCTACTAACTTCTCTCAGGTAATATTTCTCAAGTAAGTTCTTTCAGGTAATATTTCTTGTACGTTTCCTCAGTTTATATGTCTTCTGGTAAATTCTCTTCAGGAAAGTTTTCTCAGGGAAACAGGTAATGTTTAGAACAGTTACATTTCCAGGTAAGTACTCCAGTGTAGGTACATTTTCAGGTAATTCCTCTCAGATGTGCTGCTACTAATCACTAGAGGTAACCTTCATCAAGCAAGCTCTCTCAGGTTCTCAGTTAATTACCCAAAATGAAAGCTCATGCTATTTCTCTCAGGAAATCTTCCTCAGACAAGTTTTCAGGAAATTTTCTTTAGATATGTTTTGTGGAAATTGGTAAATATTCTGAGGTAATCAAGTAATGGACCTCAGATAGCTTTGGTCAGTTATGTACAGCAGGTTTGTTTTTCAGGTAAGACATCAGAGGAAAATGTGTTTGGTCTCTTAGGTAAGGTTTCAGGTTACAGGCTGTTTAGCCTGTCCCCAGGTAACTCTTCTCAGGTAGGCTCTCTGAGGAAGCTTTTCTCAACATATTGAATGCCTCATTCTTATTTAAGTTCTCTTAGGTACCGTTTCTCACATATCCTGATACCAAATAAATCTTTACATGTATGCTCTCAGGTATGTTCCCGAGCCTCACCTGACTGGCGTATGCGCCTGGTTGTCTGATGAAGCAGGACGTTTGACGGTGGCACCAGCACCAGGAAGTCGACTTTGCAGAATCGTCCAAGGTCAAGGTTCTGGCTGTTTGAGTCTGCGATACCACACACCAAAGAGAGGAGACTCCGAGCCACGGTCAGCTGCGGGGGGTAAATCTGAAATGTGTCGCTCAGAGGCTCTGCCACACATCGGGACATAGGAGCTAATGTTAGCATGTAACTATTAAACTCAAAAGCATTTAAAAACATCTGTTTTTAGCTAGCTAGACAGTAATAAAGATAAAGAAGAAGGAGAGGTTGTCTAACCTGTGCCTGTGTCAACTTTTATGTTTACTTCTTCCTGCGAGTGAACAGAGTCGCTGAGCTCGGCCTGCTGCTTCCTCCTTTGCTGATACCGCACTAACTCCTTCTCCAGATTATCACCTACACACACACCACACACACTTCATCATGACTCAACCGCCAGCTTTACATTAGCATGAAACACTGAGCTTAAACATTCTGAAAATAAATAGCTCCTGAAAACTGTAATAGATTTAATAGACTGTAATAGACTTGAACTAGCAAGGTGTTTAAATTGTGAACTGACTTAGCGATGAGTTTAAAACCTAAACTCATTAAAGGAGATGTTTACAATATAAACTAATATCTAATCATTTCAGGGCATTTCCCTCTGGAGAGAGTGAGCAACTCATTTTTCTCAGGTGAGATTCTAGCTAGTTTATTTCAGATAATTTCTTTTATGAGTTTAATTCTCTCAGCTGTTTACTGAACATAACGTTTCCACTTTAAAGTTTCTCAGAAAATTTCCTTTAGCTGAGATTTCATTATGAATTTAAAAGGTTGACTGACCGAGAGATGTTTTGTTGAAGTGTGAAGCCAGGACAGAAACTTTCCCCGTGATGAGCTCGTAGCTGATCTCCTTTAAGAACTCGTTAGTGGTCAGCATTCCCTCAGCCAGTGCCCTTGACTGGTATTTACCTGACAAACACAAACACACGAGATTATGAGCGCGAGACATACACACCTGAGTTTATGTTAGGTGGAGCTGCCCCAAGTCTTACCGAGCACCACGATGCAGAACTCGGAGACTCCGGCGGAGGCGGACGTGTGGATGATCAGGACGTAGTTGGGCAGCCGTTGTGCTTGTTGCTGTTGCAGGTGTGTGTTTTCGCTGAGTGACCGCAGTGTCTCTGCGATTCCCTCACCCAGTGAATTCTGAGCAAGCAGAACCTGAACGCTTCCAGCCGACACACTCGCCTCGACTCGAGCCAGCCACGGCAGCTGCACGGCGGTGATGGGGGGGGCGGCAGCACCACAAACTGTGGCCTTCAGCACGATCTGCTCAAACTCCTCACGCAAAGGGATCTGCTCCGAACCTGCCATCGTCAGGAGGAGAGTAATTAAGCACAGGCAAAAACAAGATTTCTTTCATTTCAGTTCCCATCCTGATGTTGATTCTGTTCCTCAAACAGCACATCCTGAAGTAATTTATTCCTCTCATACCACAGCAACAACTCTCCAGAAAACACAGCTCCTGTTAGCAAGATACCACAAACTCCTCTGTCCTGAAGATTTGGGAAAACTTTAAAGTTCCAGCTTTACCTCTGACTGTTACAAAGCAATGACACTGGAGACTTCCACACAAACATCTCCTCACTTTAAGAAAACCTCACCATTCTACTGATTATTCCAAATCTCTGTGAAGGAGCTGTTGTTACAGAAACGATAATTATTAAACTGTATTAGTATTAAACTGAGTGATTTTATGATTATGAACCTGTGCTACTGTTGTGCTAGAGCTGCTGTTATAGAAAACTTTCTGGCTAATCTGGAACCAAAAATCAGTACTAAAATTATTATTATTGTTATTATGTGTGTGTGTGTGTTACCGAGGCGTGCAAGGTACTGCAGCGTGAGCAGGATGAGGGTCTCAGAGGTGGGGATTTGGCTCGGTGACACTCCCAGTGTCACCAGGCTCTTCTCACTCAGCTGGCTGTAGTTATAGCAGCTGGCCAGCAGGGGGCTCACCACCACGTCACACACGTTCCCGAAGAAGTATGGCAGAGCGCCTTGACCTGCAGAGACAGGCATGAGGGTCATTACACACACACACACACACACACGCTCACACACTCATTCTACCATCATTGTGAGAACCTTCTTTTAGGGTAATTATTAATGCAGCTAATTAATTAATGTGAATTTCCCTTTGGGATGAATAAAGTATCTATCTATCTATCTATCTATCTATCTATCTATCTATCTATCTATCTATCTATCTATCTATCTATCTATCTATCTATCTAATTAAATTGTTGAATATTAACATAGGTATGTTAGTGTGTGTGTGTGTGTGATTGGAAAAGGGTAGGCAGGGTCTCACCGATGAGGATGATGGGTCGAACTCCGCAGGTGTTCAGCAGGTTATCAGGGACGATCACGGTTTCTCCCGCTGTGATTGGCTGAGGCTGTATGACACCTGACGCTGGCAGAGACGCTTGATTGGTCAGCGAGAGCAATGAACCTGGGACTGGAGTGGAACACAAACCAAAGGGGATGCCAATTAATGTAACTGAATTCATGATAATAATAATAATAACAATAATAATAATAAAGGAGATGAAGATCACATGCTTGTTAACTCACCTGTACCGCAGGGCAGCGGGCGGATCGCCGGGACCGGGACAGCAGGAGCAGGAACAGGCATCGCCGGAGGAGGGTGCCAACTACGGTGACGCTTTTTCGGAGGCCCTGATGCCATGGCAGAGGATGCTGGGAAAATGAAATCAACACTAACATCAGAACAACAAGCTGAATTATAAACAGAAACAAAAAATATGTTAATATTACACGACGGCCTTAAAACTGCTGCATCAGCTGTGATGAATTCTTCATATTATTACATTCATTAAGATACTGACAGAGGTTAAATAACAGAATGAATATGCAAAGTTGGGCGGGTATTTCTAATTATGTGGGCGGAGTTAATGCAAATCAATTCATCTGACACCCAGAATGCAGTGCTCTATGTGTGAATACACCTGAAGGACAGGTACTAAACGTGTGGAAGCCTGTTCACGCAGTTAAAGACACATTTACTTCAAAAAAGTTTATTTATATAATGGTTTTTAATTTTCTTTTTTCAAAATGATGACATCTTTTCATATTGTGTAAGCGTTTATTCACCTCAGATGTTGAGATATAGATATTAATAACAAAATCATGCTTGTGTTTATGTTTTGGTTTTATGAATAAATTAATATTTTGATATTTTTTAAAAGTTGCCTCTTGTACCTGGTCAAAGTTTAAAAAATTAAGTAATAATGAATAAAGTAAATAAATAAATAAATAAGTAAATAAATAAATAAATGTGATTAATTTATAAATACAGTGATTATTTTGCTGTTTTAATGTAAAGAATATTTTGTCATAAGTGTCATGATAATTTTTTAAAGAATATTTTCTTTATAATTTTTATTATAATTTTTATTATAATAGTTATTATTATTATTATTATTATTATTATTATTATTTAGATATAATAATTTTCTGCAAAATGAACAGCCTTGGGACAGAAAAAAAACATACATATTTACAGATAATATATAATAAAAATAGATTATTAGTATATTAACAAAATAATTATTAGTAATTAAAAGATTATTAATATATTTTTAAAAGATATAGAGCATGTTCTTCTTTTTGTATAACTTTATTTTTATTTCTAATTTTATTATTATTTACAAAACTCAATATATTGCTTCAGATTCAAATTCTGAACACATGATTAATTCAGAACGTTCTGAATGAGATTTGTGTTCTGTGCTGTGATTGGCTGACGGGTCTCACCTGGACTATCGCCTTGTTTGATTGGCCGATAGCCTTGTGTGGGAGTGGCCAGTGGGTTTGTGTGGCTGGGGCTTAGCAAAGTGGGCCGGCTTTCCATGGTTAAACCGTTCGTCAGGCCGTTAACACGCAGAGCAGTAGGTACTGAACAAACACACACACACACACACACATTTTTAGTTCCCAATGCATTGTTAATGAACCCATGAACACATCTGTCGTGTATGGGTGTGTGTGTGTGTGTTACCTATAGGTAAAGGTTTAGTGGTGTGTGTTGTGGGGCTGGGAGGTTTCAGGAAGCTACATTCCCGCGTCACTTCTGGAGTCCCGAAAATTCCTGGAGACGAACTAGACTGTGCCCGTGCTGGAGGAGAATCTGTTATACACACACACACACACACATACACACAAATATTAGTCCAAAAGTGTTTTATGTAAAGGATTTGATAAAGAGTACACTATTACATCACACACACACACACACACACACACACACACGCACACAAACACATACACATACACATACACACACCTGAGAGGGAGAAGGAGGAGGGACTGTGGCTGTTGGTTCCTCCGTTCTCTTTGCTGCTCAGTGAGGATGATGAACTGGGTTTGGATGAAGACACGCTGGAGAACTGCCTCGTCTTACAGTCTGAGACCAAAAGAAATTTCACACAGCTGTTTACATCACATCTACTTCATCACCATGGTTACTGAATCCTCTCACGGATGAACAGATAGAGGAACGAACTGATGGAGTCAATCCTTACTATACAGAAATGGAGGAACGCTCTGTTATCAGATTCATGAACACAGTAAAGAAAAGACTCCGGAATAGTTGGTTAATGACTGAAGGAATGAATGAAATCTTTATACATAAAGAAAATGAATGAATTTAATAAAGAGACAAAAGAATAGCAGGATGTCCTCCACAAAACGACAGACTGTGAATGAGTGAAGGAATAAACAGATAAGTGAATGAATTTAACAGCAGCATGTTGTTTCACTTAAATAAACAAAAATGTTTACATTGATCATGCAAATGAATGAATAACAGATAAATGAACAGATGAGTAAATGAACAGATAAATGAAAGGATGAATGAATGAACAGATAAATGAAAGGATGAATGAATGAACAGATAAATGAAAGGATGAATGAATGAACAGACAAATGAAAGGATGAATGAATGAACAGATGAATAAATGAACAGACAAATAAACAGATGAATGAATGAATAGATAAATGAACAGATGAATGAATGACAAATTCATGATTTCAGACAAATGAAAGGATGCATGAATGAACAGATAAATGAATGAATGAATGAATGAATGAATGAATGAATGAATGAATGAGTGAGTGAGTGAGTGAGTGAGTGAGTGAGTGAATGAATGAGTGAGTGAGTGAGCAAAGGAAAGAATGAACGAGTGAATGACAAACAAAATAAATTAATGGATGAAAAAATGAATGAATGAATGAATGAATGAACCGATGAATAATTGAACAGAAAAATGAAAGAATGAATAAATGAACAGAGAGGTGCATGAATGAGTAAATAAATAGAAGAATGAATAAAAGGAAAAAATGAATGGACCAAATTAAGTGTGTGAGTGAGTGAGTGAATACATGAACAAACGAATGAATGAATGAATGAATATATAATATATATTGAATAAATTCAATAACAGCATGCTGCTTTCCCTTTAATGACTACATAAAGCCATTTATTAAAAAATCTGATTGAACGAACAAACGATTGAACGTATGAATGAACGAGTGAGCGTCTCTACCTTTCCAGCAGATGAGTGTGCCTTTACACAGCGCCCCCTGAGAGTTCTTCACCAGGTGATACTTTAAGTGCTTCTGCTTTTTGGGCTGCGTGCTCAGCTTCAGGTTGATGTGGTTGGAAAATTCAGTGAAGTAGCGGAAACCTTTCTCACCACAGCCTACACAGCTCCCTGAAAACCCTACACACACACACACACACACACAGAAAGAAAGAAGACATATTCAAGTGTTAAATATAAGATCATATTCCCTCAATAAAAAGTTTTTATCATATATTCAGAGCAGCAGGATAAATTATTACAGGAATCCTAACACAAGCTAGCATAACATTATGACCACCATCAGGTGAAGTGAATAAGACTGAGTATCTCCTCATCATGGCCCCTGTTAGTGGGTGGGATATATTAGGCAACAAGTGAACATTTTGTCCTCAAAGTTGATGTTAGAAGCAGGAAAAATGGACAAGCGTAAGGATTTGAGCGAGTTTGACCAAAAGGGCCAAATTGTGATGCTAGACCACTGGATCAGAGCATCTCCAAAACTGCAGCTCTTGTGGGGTGTTCCCGGTCTGCAGTGGTCAGTATCTATCAAAAGTGGTCCAAGGAAGGAACAGTGGTGAACCGGTGACAGGGTCATGGGTGGTCGAGGCTCATT
The DNA here is from genome assembly GCF_019097595.1 of Hemibagrus wyckioides. Taxonomy (NCBI): domain Eukaryota; kingdom Metazoa; phylum Chordata; class Actinopteri; order Siluriformes; family Bagridae; genus Hemibagrus; species Hemibagrus wyckioides. The sequence continues at coordinate 31,736,149 of NC_080716.1, read as the reverse complement.
GATGCACGTGGGGAGTGAAGGCTGGACCGTGTGATCCGATCCAACAGACGAGCTACTGTTGATCAAATTGCTGAAGAAGTTAATGCTGGTTCTGATAGAAAGGGTCAGAATACACAGTGCAGGACGGGTCAGGGCTGTTTGGGCAGCAACACAATATTAGGCAGGTGGTCATAATGTTATGCCTGGTTGGTGTTATATTATTGTTAGTAATTGTGAATATCGTTAGTGTGGTCTGGTGTCTGTTTAACTCCGTGGTTCCTGTCTCTCCCACCTAAAAGTGCGTTCTTCCCATTTTCGTCCGGCAGGAAGCGCTTGTCCACGGCACACACCAGGATGTGCTCAGGAATGCTGGGAGATTTGGCTCCCACCAGCTCGAACCCAGGCGGCACGTCGATGGGCTCCGTCGCCATGGAAACCAGGCGGATGTCCTTCCCCGCCTGACAGAATCCTGCGGGGGAAAAAAATAAGATGTTGTCTGAATTGTTTGCTTTTGGGAAATTGCAGCAGTGTGTTAGATGAGTCTTTAAGAACTAGAAAAAATTAAAATTTGATCCAATAAATTGATTCATTTTGATAATTAAGTCATTTAACACTTCATAGTGATGATTATTAATTGATGAAATAATAAACATCACTGTTGAATGATTCTGTTCATGTTAATGTTATATCTTTCTAATTTACCGTCTACTGTGCAGCAGCCGTCAGGGGGCGGAGCCTGCAGGTAAGGAAGTGGAGGGCTGCTGGTGTCTGATTCGTCATCATCGTCCATGTCCTCGAGGCCGCTGGAGGACTGGCAGTTCATCAGGACGTGACCACCTGCATCTGACCTGAGGCTCAGGTCCATTTTGGATTTAATGTCTGAAGAGAAAGGGGTGGGGCAGGAAGAGGGAGGAAGGGGAGGGGATTGATCAGGTCACATGACACTATCATTCCTCAACAGATCAATGTTTACTTCAATCTTTAAAGCCGTGGTCATCCCAGATGTCCGTTCTCACCGTCCAGGTTGGTGCTGAAGTTATCTGGCTCCAGGTAAAGCTGAGTGAAGATGGGCTGAGGATCACCGGTACTCGAGCGCAGAGAGGCCTCGATGGAGTTGTGCAGTGCCTCCTCGAAGCGAGAAGACTTCAGCTGTCCTGCATATGAATTCCCCATGATCTAAACAAACAAACAAACAAATTAATAAATTAAGCCTGGAATCTGATACACCAGTAAACATAAGAGTGGAGTGTTCAAGGAGACCTGGATTTAC
>NC_080716.1:31712400-31729900 GCF_019097595.1 Hemibagrus wyckioides | reverse complement strand
CAAGGAGAACTGAACAGCAGAATAACAACTAATTACACAGCCGCTCCAACAGGGACTGAAATCCTGCGCTCGCTCCTTACCGCTGCTTTAATTCACTGTCTATCACAAACACAAAACAGCAAGATAAGGTATATGATGTATAATGTAAGGTATATGATGTATAATGTAAGGTATATGATGTATGATGTAAGGTATATGATGTATAATGTAAGGTATATGATGTGTAATGTAAGGTATATGATGTATAATGTAAGGTATATGATGTATAATGTAAGGTATATGATGTATAATGTAAGGTATATGATGTGTAAGGTATATGATGTGTAATGTAAGGTATATGATGTATGATGTAAGGTATATGATGTATAATGTAAGGTATATGATGTGTAATGTAAGGTATATGATGTATAATGTAAGGTATATGATGTATAATGTAAGGTATATGATGTATAATGTAAGGTATATGATGTGTAATGTAAGGTATATGATGTATAATGTAAGGTATATGATGTATAATGTAAGGTATATGATGTGTAAGGTATATGATGTGTAATGTAAGGTATATGATGTATAATGTAAGGTATATGATGTATAATGTAAGGTATATGATGTGTAATGTAAGGTATATGATGTGTAAGGTATATGATGTATAATGTAAGGTATATGATGTGTAATGTAAGGTATATGATGTGTAAGGTATATGATGTATAATGTAAGGTATATGATGTGTAATGTAAGGTATATGATGTGTAATGTAAGGTATATGATGTATAATGTAAGGTATATGATGTGTAATGTAAGGTATATGATGTGTAAGGTATATGATGTGTAATGTAAGGTATATGATGTGTAAGGTATATGATGTATAATGTAAGGTATATGATGTATAATGTAAGGTATATGATGTGTAATGTAAGGTATATGATGTGTAAGGTATATGATGTGTAATGTAAGGTATATGATGTGTAAGGTATATGATGTATAATGTAAGGTATATGATGTGTAATGTAAGGTATATGATGTGTAAGGTATATGATGTATAATGTAAGGTATATGATGTATAATGTAAGGTATATGATGTGTAATGTAAGGTATATGATGTGTAAGGTATATGATGTATAATGTAAGGTATATGATGTGTAAGGTATATGATGTATGATGTAAGGTATATGATGTGTAATGTAAGGTATATGATGTATGATGTAAGGTATATGATGTATAATGTAAGGTATATGATGTATGATGTAAGGTATATGATGTGTAATGTAAGGTATATGATGTGTAAGGTATATGATGTGTAATGTAAGGTATATGATGTGTAAGGTATATGATGTATGATGTAAGGTATATGATGTGTAAGGTATATGATGTATGATGTAAGGTATATGATGTATAATGTAAGGTATATGATGTATAATGTAAGGTATATGATGTGTAATGTAAGGTATATGATGTATAATGTAAGGTATATGATGTGTAATGTAAGGTATATGATGTATAATGTAAGGTATATGATGTGTAATGTAAGGTATATGATGTGTAATGTAAGGTATATGATGTGTAATGTAAGGTATATGATGTATAATGTAAGGTATATGATGTGTAATGTAAGGTATATGATGTGTAATGTAAGGTATATGATGTATAATGTAAGGTATATGATGTGTAATGTAAGGTATATGATGTATAATGTAAGGTATATGATGTATAATGTAAGGTATATGATGTGTAATGTAAGGTATATGATGTATAATGTAAGGTATATGATGTGTAATGTAAGGTATATGATGTATAATGTAAGGTATATGATGTGTAATGTAAGGTATATGATGTATAATGTAAGGTATATGATGTGTAAGGTATATGATGTATGATGTAAGGTATATGATGTATGATGTAAGGTATATGATGTGTAAGGTATATGATGTATGATGTAAGGTATATGATGTATAATGTAAGGTATATGATGTGTAATGCAAGGTATATGATGTATAATGTAAGGTATATGATGTATAATGTAAGGTATATGATGTGTAAGGTATATGATGTATAATGTAAGGTATATGATGTGTAATGTAAGGTATATGATGTGTAATGTAAGGTATATGATGTATAATGTAAGGTATATGATGTGTAATGTAAGGTATATGATGTGTAATGTAAGGTATATGATGTATAATGTAAGGTATATGATGTGTAAGGTATATGATGTATAATGTAAGGTATATGATGTATAATGTAAGGTATATGATGTGTAATGTAAGGTATATGATGTATAATGTAAGGTATATGATGTGTAATGTAAGGTATATGATGTATAATGTAAGGTATATGATGTATGATGTAAGGTATATGATGTATGATGTAAGGTATATGATGTGTAAGGTATATGATGTATGATGTAAGGTATATGATGTATGATGTAAGGTATATGATGTGTAAGGTATATGATGTATAATGTAAGGTATATGATGTGTAATGTAAGGTATATGATGTGTAATGTAAGGTATATGATGTATAATGTAAGGTATATGATGTGTAATGTAAGGTATATGATGTATAATGTAAGGTATATGATGTGTAATGTAAGGTATATGATGTATAATGTAAGGTATATGATGTGTAATGTAAGGTATATGATGTGTAATGTAAGGTATATGATGTATAATGTAAGGTATATGATGTGTAATGTAAGGTATATGATGTATAATGTAAGGTATATGATGTATAATGTAAGGTATATGATGTATGATGTAAGGTATATGATGTATAATGTAAGGTATATGATGTATAATGTAAGGTATATGATGTGTAATGTAAGGTATATGATGTGTAATGTAAGGTATATGATGTATAATGTAAGGTATATGATGTGTAATGTAAGGTATATGATGTATGATGTAAGGTATATGATGTATAATGTAAGGTATATGATGTGTAATGTAAGGTATATGATGTATGATGTAAGGTATATGATGTATAATGTAAGGTATATGATGTATGATGTAAGGTATATGATGTGTAATGTAAGGTATATGATGTATGATGTAAGGTATATGATGTATAATGTAAGGTATATGATGTATGATGTAAGGTATATGATGTATGATGTAAGGTATATGATGTGTAAGGTATATGATGTATGATGTAAGGTATATGATGTATGATGTAAGGTATATGATGTATAATGTAAGGTATATGATGTATGATGTAAGGTATATGATGTGTAAGGTATATGATGTATGATGTAAGGTATATGATGTGTAAGGTATATGATGTATAATGTAAGGTATATGATGTATAATGTAAGGTATATGATGTATGATGTAAGGTATATGATGTGTAAGGTATATGATGTATAATGTAAGGTATATGATGTATAATGTAAGGTATATGATGTGTAATGTAAGGTATATGATGTGTAATGTAAGGTATATGATGTATAATGTAAGGTATATGATGTATGATGTAAGGTATATGATGTATGATGTAAGGTATATGATGTGTAAGGTATATGATGTATGATGTAAGGTATATGATGTATAATGTAAGGTATATGATGTATAATGTAAGGTATATGATGTGTAATGTAAGGTATATGATGTGTAATGTAAGGTATATGATGTATAATGTAAGGTATATGATGTGTAATGTAAGGTATATGATGTGTAATGTAAGGTATATGATGTATAATGTAAGGTATATGATGTGTAATGTAAGGTATATGATGTATAATGTAAGGTATATGATGTGTAATGTAAGGTATATGATGTATAATGTAAGGTATATGATGTATGATGTAAGGTATATGATGTATGATGTAAGGTATATGATGTGTAAGGTATATGATGTGTAATGTAAGGTATATGATGTGTAATGTAAGGTATATGATGTGTAATGTAAGGTATATGATGTATAATGTAAGGTATATGATGTGTAATGTAAGGTATATGATGTATAATGTAAGGTATATGATGTGTAATGTAAGGTATATGATGTATAATGTAAGGTATATGATGTGTAATGTAAGGTATATGATGTATAATGTAAGGTATATGATGTGTAATGTAAGGTATATGATGTATAATGTAAGGTATATGATGTGTAATGTAAGGTATATGATGTGTAATGTAAGGTATATGATGTATAATGTAAGGTATATGATGTGTAATGTAAGGTATATGATGTATAATGTAAGGTATATGATGTATAATGTAAGGTATATGATGTGTAATATAAGGTATATGATGTGTAATGTAAGGTATATGATGTATAATGTAAGGTATATGATGTGTAATATAAGGTATATGATGTGTAATGTAAGGTATATGATGTAATAACTGTAAGGTATATGATGTATAATGTAAGGTATATGATGTGTAATCGTAAGGTATATGATGTATAATGTAAGGTATATGATGTAGTAAGGTAGATATGATGTGTAATGTAAGGTATATGATGTATGATGTAAGGTATATGATGTGTAATGTAAGGTATATGATGTGTAATGTAAGGTATATGATGTGTAATGTAAGGTATATGATGTGTAAGGTATATGATGTATAATGTAAGGTATATGATGTGTAATGTAAGGTATATGATGTGTAATGTAAGGTATATGATGTGTAATGTAAGGTATATGATGTGTAAAAGTGTTATTGTGTGTGGTCTGAATGCAGCAGTGGAGATGAGTGAGATGTTAAACTCCTCAGTGGTTCTCCTTCAACAGCTCCAGGAACATTAAGAGTTGTGTAAGAGAGAGGAGGCGTGTCCTGCCCTGCCCCGGGGAACTGCTTACTGTCCAGCCTGCAGGGCCGAGAGCACTTTATCTGATCCTCCACTGTCTCTGTCTCTGACTAACCCCCACCACACACACACACACACCTGAGTTACCTCATTCACACACACACACCTGAGTTACCTCTTTGACACACACACACACACACACCCCCACACACACACACACATGCACACACGCCTGAGTTACCTCATTCACACACACACACACACCTGAGTTACCTCAACACACACACAAGCACCTGAATTACCTCATCAACACACACACCTGAGTTACCTCATCAATACACACACACCTGAGTTACCTCAACACACACACCTGAGTTACCTCATCAACACACACCTGAGTTACCTCATCAACACACACACCTGAGTTACCTCATCAACACACACACCTGAGTTACCTCAACACACACACCTGAGTTACCTCATCAACACACACCTGAGTTACCTAATCAACACACACCTGAGTTACCTCAACACACACACCTGAGTTACCTCATCAACACACACCTGAGTTACCTCAACACACACCTGAGTTACCTCATCAACACACACCTGAGTTACCTCATCAACACACACCTGAGTTACCTCATCAACACACACCTGAGTTACCTCATCAACACACACCTGAGTTACCTCATCAACACACACCTGAGTTACCTCAACACACACCTGAGTTACCTCATCAACACACACCTGAGTTACCTCATCAACACACACCTGAGTTACCTCATCAACACACACACCTGAGTTACCTCATCAACACACACACCTGAGTTACCTCAACACACACACCTGAGTTACCTCATCAACACACACCTGAGTTACCTCATCAGCACACACCTGAGTTACCTCAACACACACACCTGAGTTACCTCAACACACACACCTGAGTTACCTCAACACACACCTGAGTTACCTCATCAACACACACACCTGAGTTACCTCAACACACACACCTGAGTTACCTCAACACACACACCTGAGTTACCTCATCAACACACACCTGAGTTACCTCAACACACACACCTGAGTTGCCTCATCAACACACACACACCTGAGTTACCTCATCAACACACACACCTGAGTTACCTCATCAACACACACCTGAGTTACCTCCTCAACACACACACCTGAGTTGCCTCATCAACACACACACCTGAGTTACCTCAACACACACCTGAGTTACCTCAACACACACACCTGAGTTACCTCAACACACACACCTGAGTTACCTCATCAACACACACACCTGAGTTACCTCAACACACACCTGAGTTACCTCAACACACACACCTGAGTTACCTCATCAACACACACACCTGAGTTACCTCATCAACACACACACCTGAGTTACCTCATCAACACACACCTGAGTTACCTCATCAACACACACACCTGAGTTACCTCATCAACACACACACCTGAGTTACCTCATCAACACACACACCTGAGTTACCTCAACACACACACCTGAGTTACCTCATCAACACACACACCTGAGTTACCTCATCAACACACACACCTGAGTTACCTCATCAACACACACCTGAGTTACCTCATCAACACACACACCTGAGTTACCTCATCAACACACACACCTGAGTTACCTCATCAACACACACCTGAGTTACCTCATCAACACACACACCTGAGTTACCTCATCAACACACACCTGAGTTACCTCATCAACACACACCTGAGTTACCTCATCAACACACACACCTGAGTTACCTCAACACACACACCTGAGTTACCTCATCAACACACACACCTGAGTTACCTCATCAACACACACACCTGAGTTACCTCATCAACACACACACCTGAGTTACCTCATCAACACACACACCTGAGTTACCTCAACACACACACCTGAGTTACCTCATCAACACACACACCTGAGTTACCTCATCAATACACACACCTGAGTTACCTCATCAACACACACCTGAGTTACCTCAACACACACACCTGAGTTACCTCAACACACACACCTGAGTTACCTCAACACACACCTGAGTTACCTCATCAACACACACACCTGAGTTACCTCAACACACACACCTGAGTTGCCTCATCAACACACACACCTGAGTTACCTCATCAACACACACCTGAGTTACCTCAACACACACACCTGAGTTGCCTCATCAACACACACACACCTGAGTTACCTCATCAACACACACACCTGAGTTACCTCATCAACACACACCTGAGTTACCTCCTCAACACACACACCTGAGTTGCCTCATCAACACACACACCTGAGTTACCTCAACACACACACCTGAGTTACCTCATCAACACACACACCTGAGTTACCTCAACACACACACCTGAGTTACCTCATCAACACACACCTGAGTTACCTCATCAACACACACACCTGAGTTACCTCAACACACACACCTGAGTTACCTCATCAACACACACACCTGAGTTACCTCATCAACACACACACCTGAGTTACCTCATCAACACACACCTGAGTTACCTCATCAACACACACACCTGAGTTACCTCAACACACACACCTGAGTTACCTCAACACACACACCTGAGTTACCTCATCAACACACACCTGAGTTACCTCAACACACACACCTGAGTTACCTCATCAACACACACACCTGAGTTACCTCATCAACACACACACCTGAGTTACCTCATCAACACACACCTGAGTTACCTCATCAACACACACACCTGAGTTACCTCATCAACACACACACCTGAGTTACCTCATCAACACACACCTGAGTTACCTCATCAACACACACACCTGAGTTACCTCAACACACACACCTGAGTTACCTCATCAACACACACACCTGAGTTACCTCAACACACACCTGAGTTACCTCAACACACACACCTGAGTTACCTCATCAACACACACACCTGAGTTACCTCATCAACACACACACCTGAGTTACCTCATCAACACACACCTGAGTTACCTCATCAACACACACACCTGAGTTACCTCAACACACACACCTGAGTTACCTCATCAACACACACACCTGAGTTACCTCATCAACACACACCTGAGTTACCTCATCAACACACACACCTGAGTTGCCTCATCAACACACACACACCTGAGTTACCTCATCAACACACACACCTGAGTTACCTCATCAACACACACCTGAGTTACCTCCTCAACACACACACACCTGAGTTCCCTCATCAACACACACACCTGAGCTACCCCAACACACACCTGAGTTCCCTCAACACACTCACCTGAGTTACCTCATCAACACACACACCTGAGTTACCTCATCAACACACACACCTGAGTTACCTCATCAATACACACACCTGAGTTACCTCATCAACACACACACCTGAGTTACCTCAACACACACACCTGAGTTACCTCATCAACACACACACCTGAGTTACCTCATCAACACACACACCTGAGTTACCTCATCAAGCACACACCTGAGTTACCTCATCAACACACACACCTGAGTTACCTCAACACACACACCTGAGTTACCTCAACACACACACCTGAGTTACCTCACCAACACACACCTGAGTTACCTCATCAACACACACACCTGAGTTACCTCAACACACACACCTGAGTTACCTCAACACACACACCTGAGTTACCTAATCAACACACACCTGAGTTACCTCAACACACACACCTGAGTTACCTCATCAACACACACACACCTGAGTTACCTCATCAACACACACACACCTGAGTTACCTCATCAACACACACACACCTGAGTTACCTCAACACACACACCTGAGTTACCTCATCAACACACACACACCTGAGTTACCTCATCAACACACACACACCTGAGTTACCTCATCAACACACACACACCTGAGTTACCTCAACACACACACACCTGAGTTACCTCAACACACACACCTGAGTTACCTCATCAACACACACACCTGAGTTACCTCATCAACACACACACACCTGAGTTACCTCATCAACACACACACCTGAGTTACCTCATCAACACACACACACCTGAGTTACCTCATCAGCACACACACCTGAGTTACCTCATCAACACACACACCTGAGTTACCTCATCAAGCACACACCTGAGTTACCTCATCAACACACACACCTGAGTTACCTCACACACACACACCTGAGTTACCTCATCAACACACACACACCTGAGTTCCCTCATCAACACACACCTGAGTTACCTCATCAACACACACACCTGAGTTACCTCAACACACACACCTGAGTTACCTCATCAACACACACACCTGAGTTACCTCAACACACACACCTGAGTTACCTCATCAACACACACACCTGAGTTACCTCATCAACACACACCTGAGTTACCTCATCAACACACACACCTGAGTTACCTCAACACACACACCTGAGTTACCTCATCAGCACACACACCTGAGTTACCTCATCAACACACACACCTGAGTTACCTCATCAACACACACCTGAGTTACCTCATCAACACACACACCTGAGTTACCTCAACACACACACCTGAGTTACCTCAACACACACACCTGAGTTACCTCACCAACACACACCTGAGTTACCTCATCAACACACACACCTGAGTTACCTCAACACACACACCTGAGTTACCTCAACACACACACCTGAGTTACCTAATCAACACACACCTGAGTTACCTCAACACACACACCTGAGTTGCCTCATCAACACACACACCTGAGTTACCTCATCAACACACACACCTGAGTTACCTCATCAACACACACCTGAGTTACCTCAACACACACACCTGAGTTACCTCATCAACACACACACCTGAGTTACCTCATCAATACACACACCTGAGTTACCTCATCAACACACACACCTGAGTTACCTCAACACACACACCTGAGTTACCTCATCAATACACACACACCTGAGTTACCTCATCAACACACACACCTGAGTTACTTCAACACAAACACCTGAGTTACCTCATCAACACACACACCTGAGTTACCTCAACACACACACCTGAGTTACCTCAACACACACACCTGAGTTACCTCATCAACACACACACCTGAGTTACCTCAACACACACACCTGAGTTACCTCAACACACACACCTGAGTTACCTCAACACACACACCTGAGTTACCTCATCAACACACACACACCTGAGTTACCTCATCAACACACACACACCTGAGTTACCTCATCAACACACACACACCTGAGTTACCTCAACACACACACCTGAGTTACCTCAACACACACACCTGAGTTACCTCAACACACACACCTGAGTTACCTCATCAACACACACACACCTGAGTTACCTCAACACACACACCTGAGTTACCTCATCAACACACACACACCTGAGTTACCTCATCAACACACACACACCTGAGTTACCTCATCAACACACACACACCTGAGTTACCTCAACACACACACCTGAGTTACCTCATCAACACACACACACCTGAGTTACCTCAACACACACACCTGAGTTACCTCATCAACACACACACCTGAGTTACCTCATCAACACACACCTGAGTTACCTCATCAACACACACACCTGAGTTACCTCAACACACACACCTGAGTTACCTCAACACACACACCTGAGTTACCTCATCAACACACACACACCTGAGTTACCTCAACACACACACCTGAGTTACCTCATCAATACACACACACCTGAGTTACCTCATCAACACACACACCTGAGTTACTTCAACACAAACACCTGAGTTACCTCATCAACACACACACCTGAGTTACCTCAACACACACACCTGAGTTACCTCAACACACACACCTGAGTTACCTCATCAACACACACACCTGAGTTACCTCAACACACACACCTGAGTTACCTCAACACACACACCTGAGTTACCTCATCAACACACACACACCTGAGTTACCTCAACACACACACCTGAGTTACCTCATCAACACACACACCTGAGTTACCTCATCAACACACACACACCTGAGTTACCTCATCAACACACACACACCTGAGTTACCTCAACACACACACCTGAGTTACCTCATCAACACACACACACCTGAGTTACCTCAACACACACACCTGAGTTACCTCATCAACACACACACACCTGAGTTACCTCATCAACACACACACACCTGAGTTACCTCAACACACACACCTGAGTTACCTCATCAACACACACACACCTGAGTTACCTCATCAACACACACACCTGAGTTACTTCAACACAAACACCTGAGTTACCTCATCAACACACACACCTGAGTTACCTCAACACACACACCTGAGTTACCTCAACACACACACCTGAGTTACCTCATCAACACACACACCTGAGTTACCTCAACACACACACCTGAGTTACCTCAACACACACACCTGAGTTACCTCATCAACACACACACACCTGAGTTACCTCATCAACACACACACACCTGAGTTACCTCATCAACACACACACACCTGAGTTACCTCATCAACACACACACACCTGAGTTACCTCATCAACACACACACACCTGAGTTACCTCATCAACACACACACACCTGAGTTACCTCATCAACACACACACACCTGAGTTACCTCAACACACACACCTGAGTTACCTCATCAACACACACACACCTGAGTTACCTCAACACACACACCTGAGTTACCTCATCAACACACACACACCTGAGTTACCTCAACACACACACCTGAGTTACCTCATCAACACACACACCTGAGTTACCTCAACACACACACCTGAGTTACCTCAACACACACACCTGAGTTACCTCATCAACACACACACCTGAGTTACATCAATATACACTTGTTTTCAGCTCTTTTGGCTCTTTTAAAAAAACCAAAAAATAAAAAATAAAAAATAATAAAATAAACAAAAAAAATTCAACTCTATTTCAATTTCTATATCATGAAAAGTTCTGCAATTTCCTGCTCTGTGTATTTTGCTGTTTTTCAGTTCTTTTGGGAAAATCCTAAATAAATAAATAAATAAATCACAAAAATAAATAAATAAATAAAATAAGGCACAAAAATACTTTAAACATTTCTATGTTTAATAAATAAATAAATAAATAAATAAATCTTTAAAATGTGACAAAGTTCAAGTGTCATTAAAGGCATTAAAGTGTTAGAAGGCAGCATGTCTCCTCTCCCCTCTCCCTTCTTTCCTTTTGTCTCTTTCTTTATTTATCTAATTACGTTACCAAGGGTAAAAGCAGCCTCAGCCCTGACCTGAACATCTTCATCCTCGCCCTCTTCCTCACCCTCACCCCACAAAAATCAACCAAATCATTTAAAGTTTTCTTTAAATTTACAAACAGAGAATCTCAGTGCCACGTGCAGGCGAAGGATCCGAAAAACACCTCTTTATGACTTCTCACGCCCGGGTTCGAACGCCACCATGTGGAGCGCCGAAGAAACTTTGCAGTGACCAGAGCCTGAAAGCAGCAGCTCAGGACTACTGACCCAATCCAATCAAAATCCAAACACCAATAAAACTCTGACCTGTAAACTCTGATTTCTGCCTCAAATTTTTGGAAATATCACGAAAAAAAAAAAAAAACAGTTATATTTTTAGAAGTTAGGAAACATCTCCAACCTTCACCTCACAATGTGTAGCTACAAATGATTTATTTTACAAATTTATTTGTTTGTTTATTTCTTTAAGCACAGGTTAAACAAGTAAATCAATTAAAAAATTAAATTTAATAAATAAAATAAAAATAATTTAACTTTAAAGAAATTAAGTAGGAAAATAAATAAAGAAAATAAACAAAACTTTAATTTAGCTGTGTAAAATATTCTAATTATGATTACATGATAAATTATTTATTATTAATTTATTTAATTTTAAATACATTTTTATTGTTATTTTTATTTATTTATTTATTTATTTTTAAGTCCTGCATCTCTGTATATCTGAAATTTGACCCGGATTTAATACATTTTTTTGTCCACCTAAATCTTTAAAGATACTCAGAAATCAAATAAAAATAAATAATTAAAAACGTTTTAAAGCAACAGCTACTCAGAAGGGAAGAGAGTATAAACAGGTTTAAGGAAAGGAAGCCTGTTTTAAGCAGAAACCACGCTCTGTAAAGCTGCTACTGTTTGTCGTTAGTAAAAAAAAGAAAAAAAAGAATTTTTTGGTCATTTTGTGTGTATGTGTGTGTGTGTGTGTGTGTGTGTGTGTTTTCTCCACAGAACTCCTGCTAGCTCTAAATTTTTCTCCAGCCCCGGAGCAGTGAAGCAGCTGGAAGTTGAGAAGTTCAGCTCCTGTAGCTTACGGAGCTTAGCGGAGAACCTTCATGAGCTAAAGACAAGCGAAGTGTTTAGCCAAAGCCACTGCGCTAAAAGGTCCAGGTGTGAAGAGCCTCAGCGCCACCACACTAACCAGAGCCGAGCCTTAAACATCACGTGGACCTACCTTCAACACGTCTCCATGCCTCCGGGTGTCACAGCAGAAATCCATCCACAAGATACATGCTGTCCATGTGTAGTGTGTGTGTGTGTGTGTAGTGTGTGTGTGTGTGTCTGTGTTGGTGTGTATAAGCCCCAAAAAATATTCCAGTCAGAAGCAGGAAGAAAGTCACGTCAGCTCTGCAGCTCCCTGATAGTCCTGAAGCCACTGTTCCTCTGTCCCTGACTGTAGCACTAGCTCTAACTGAGCCACACACACTCACACACACACTCACACACACACACACACGCACACACACAAACCCTTCCCCCATGGCCTCATGTCTCCTCCCTCTTTTCAGCCATTTGCTCAGAGAAGGCAAGTTCCCAGAAGACTCATTCATCTTAGACCTTGCTGCCCCCCAGGGTGACAGATGCTCCTCTGTGTGTGTGTGTATGTGTGTGTGTGAGTGTGTGAGAGAGAGAGAGGAGGGGTGGTTGAAGAGGTTGATACCCCCGAGGAGATCAGGGACGTGCGCCACACGCGCGCCGGTCTCACTCTATGCTCGCCCGCCACGCGCACCACACAGATGCCCTGCTGTTGCTGTGACACTGGAGATGATCTGTGTGTGTGTGTGTGTGTTCAGATGGAGGGACGCGAACTCGGCCACTCCCAAGTTTTATTGGGCCCAATCTAAGGAATGCAGGGTCAGACCTTGCATTTTGGCTCTTGGCCTTGCCTTGTGTACACACACACACACACACACACACTCTTTCATCCACCCCAACAAATCCCCCTCGCTTGGGATCGGCGATTAACTAAGAATCTCCGCTCGAGTCAGATACATAAACACAAGCAGGTATAATCACACAGGAAGTCAGGAGTATCCCAGAACAGGAAGTCCTCCATCGAGCAACTTCCTGTCTCTCCAGACACCATCCTGACCCTCACCTGAGACTTGAGACTCTAGCTAGTGAAACGATTTAATCATTTAAAGATCCTCTTCGGGATTATTTATAGATTTAAAGAATTTGTTTCAAACTGGTTGCCATAGCGACGGAATCTCCATTTCATACGTGGTCAATGACAACGGATGTGGTCACGCGCTAATCTAGAAAGCTAGCTGATGCAGACCTTGCTAACACTAGCTACTGGGTGGTTGCCATGGCAACACTCCATTTGATAAGTGAAAAAAAGGAGTCGTTATAGTTTTGCTATCCAGCAAGCTAGCTACTTTCCACCAAGCTAGTCAGGAAATGATGGTGGTTGCCATGGCAGCACAGACATATATATATATATATATATATATATATATATATATATATATATATATATATATATATATATATATAGGCTGCTGTTCAATCAGATAAATGGTTTCTTTAATACAACTTCAGCTAACTCTAGTAACAAACAAATGGCGGTCGCCGTGGCAACACTGTGTTTCAGCCAACCATCCAATGAGCAAATCAGCAGTAGAGCACGGAGATGTGGGAACCGTAAATGCTACATGCTAGCTCGCACACTGACTGCTGCGCTAACATCACAGCCTGAGAGAAGCGTGTGACTCAGTGAGGACGAGTCAGAGGAGAAAAATCCCAACCTTTAATGACACGGCATTCCACTCCGAGCACGAGCCTGCTGCTATCATATCATATCACACACACACACACACACACACACACACACACACACACACTGACACAAACGCAGATAAACACACACACACACACACACACTGACAAACAAGGCAGACTAATCAGATTTAATCATGACAAGCTGGATCCTGTTGTGACTGTGGCTCATCACACACACACACACACACACAGTTAATCATCAGCGGTGGCCTTGTGCACAGGGTAAGAAAGAGAGAGACAGAGAGAGAGAGACGGGGGGGGACAGTGGGGGGTGAGTCCTCACTATCTGGACCGTGCACTGTGTGTCTGTCAAAGCCAGTAAGAATTTGCCGAGCAAACAACGAAACACTCTGTTCAACACACACAGTCAGTCTCACAGTCAACACACACACACACACACACTCAGTTTCATGTAAGGTATTCAGAAGATGGTGAATTTGCCTGAAGTCATGTTACGCAATGAAGCAAAAGTGTAAATCAACGTGTGTGTGTGTGTGTGTATGTGTGTGTGTTTGTGTGTGTGTGTGTGTAAATGAGCTCTGAATGGGATCTGGTTGGGAAAGTTTGGCATTCGCAGTAGCACAAAGCTTCCAGATGAGCTGGAATTACGGCATTAATGAGCCTGAGGGGGGTGGGGCATTTGTGTGTGTGTGTGTAAGGGGGGCAGTTGTTGGGGTAGGTGGGGCAGATGAGAGGGGGTTAATTGTCGAGGCTGCCTGCCATACAGGTTCAGCAATTTGGGCTCGGGTGAGAAGAGCTACACGGTCTGATTTAGGTACACAAGTTAGTTTAGGACGCTTCAGTGCTACTCTGTTCCTAAATAAATAAATTAAATTAAATTAAATTTAAAAAAGAAAAAAATATATAGATCATATTAGATTGATGCCGTGGATGATTTTAATGTTATTTCTAATTTTATTTTTTTAAATAAGTAATATTTTTCAATCATTTTTAAATAATAATAATACATTTCAGAATTATTTAATTCTTCATTTTTGATTTAATATTATATAATAATTAAAAAATAAATCAATAATAACAATAATAATGTATTAATAAAATGTTTAATTAATATATTTTTTTAATTATATAATTATCTAATAATAAATACTTAATGATTAATTCATTAACATAAATAATAAAAAGCTTTCCCAGCTTTTACACTTATTTCAGATTTATTTGATATTTATCTCACATGATCTCACATTTATTTCAGATTTCATTTATTAATAAAATGTTTAATTAATATTTGTAAATTGTTTTTATTATATAATTAATTAATAATAAATAATTTATGATTAACTCATTAATATTAACCATTTATTTATTAAATAATAAATAGCTTTTCTGTTTATTTATTTATTTATTTATTTTTTAAATCTAACATATTATATTATATACTCTGCTCAATCTGTGATAAAAATCTTTTTGAAAGCTCTTGACAGTGGACTTTTGGACTGTCGTGCCTAAAAGGCTGGAAACAGAGAAAGCCGAGGAACAAAGCCGAGGTTTCCTTTCAGCTCGAAAGAGTTTTTCTCTAAAACAAAAGAGTGGGTCAGTGAGTGGACCGGCCTCTAGACCATCCATCCTTCACTCTTCATCTTTCATCCTTTCTCCTGCTGCACACAAAAGGAAGTGTCCCTGCATGAGAAATGATGCGCTAGGTGACGGAAACTCGTCCTCTCCATCTGTCAGTGCGTCGCTTGGTCCTACACACTGCTTCCTCTCGCTCTTTTTCTCTTCTGTCTCTTTTCCTCAGTGTTCACTCAGCCCTCAGGTGCAGAGACACATCCATCTAAACACCTCATAGCTTCAGATACCTCTAGGAGTCATTACAGCATTACAGGTTTGGTGGAAGCTTCTATCTAAGGTTAAAACTCTACAATAATCTGATTCATGTCATTTAGTCCACAGTGAGATTAATGATGATGTGGACTCGCATCACGTCTAAATGCAGAGCTAAAAACCTCATAAAGAAATCATAAATATCTGAAACTGACCTCGGGGTCGTGGATCAGGATGAAGTGGAAGCTTTAATAATGTTTAGGGTGAAAATGATTTGGTCTGAAACAAAACTTCAGTTCAGATTTATGGACTTGAGTAAAGCCACCCTGCAGAAAACAAAGAAAAATATCTGAAATATTGGAATCATTATATTATATAATTTATAATTATACATTATCTCATATTTGTCTCACATTTATAATATTTATCTTAAATTTATTTCATGTTTATCTTACATTTTTATCTCATATTTATCTCACATTTATTTTATATTTATCTCACTTTTTTATCTCACATTTATTTTATATTTATCTCACTTTTTTATCTCACATTTATTTCATATTTATCTCACATTTATTTCATATTTATCTCGCGTTTTTATCTCATATTTATCTCACATTTATTTTATATTTATCTCACTTTTTTATCTCACATTTATTTTATATTTATCTCACTTTTTTATCTCACATTTATTTCATATTTATCTCACATTTATTTCATATTTATCTCGCGTTTTTATCTCATATTTATCTTACATTTATCGTGGCATTTTACTATGAAACATCAGGTCACCAGCCGATTCTGTGCCCTCTTGATGTGTTTCAGAGCTGAATTATCCATATTCTGA
>NC_080716.1:31614900-31709900 GCF_019097595.1 Hemibagrus wyckioides | reverse complement strand
ATCTTAATGTAGCCTAGAGGATCTTAACATAGCCTAGCGGATCTTAATGTAGCCTAGAGGATCTTAACATAGCCTAGCGATAGCCTAGCGGATCTTAATGTAGCCTAGAGGATCGTAACATAGCCTAGCGATAGCCTAGCGGATCTTAATGTAGCCTAGAAGATCGTAACATAGCCTAGCGATAGCCTAGCAGATCTTAATGTAGCCTAGAGGATCGTAACATAGCCTAGCGATAGCCTAGCGGATCTTAATGTAGCCTAGAGGATCTTAACATAGCCTAGCGATAGCCTAGCGGATCTTAATGTAGCCTAGAGGATCTTAACATAGCCTAGTGGATCTTAATGTAGCCTAGAGGATCTTAACATAGCCTAGCGATAGCCTAGCGGATCTTAATGTAGCCTAGAGGATCGTAACATAGCCTAGCGATAGCCTAGCGGATCTTAATGTAGCCTAGAGGATCTTAACATAGCCTAGCGGATCTTAATGTAGCCTAGAGGATCTTAACATAGCCTAGCGATAGCCTAGCAGATCTTAATGTAGCCTAGAGGATCTTAACATAGCCTAGCGATAGCCTAGCAGATCTTAATGTAGCCTAGAGGATCTTAACATAGCCTAGAGGATCTTAACATAGCCTAGCGGATCTTAATGTAGCCTAGAGGATCTTAACATAGCCTAGCGGATCTTAATGTAGCCTAGAGGATCTTAACATAGCCTAGCGATAGCCTAGCGGATCTTAATGTAGCCTAGAGGATCTTAACATAGCCTAGCGGGTCTTAATGTAGCCTAGAGGATCTTAACATAGCCTAGCGATAGCCTAGCGGATCTTAATGTAGCCTAGAGGATCTTAACATAGCTTAGCGATAGCCTAGCGGATCTTAATGTAGTCTAGAGGATCTTAACATAGCCTAGCGGATCTTAATGTAGCCTAGAGGATCTTAACATAGCCTAGCGATAGCCTAGAGGATCTTAATGTAGCCTAGAGGATCTTAACATAGCCTAGCGATAGCCTAGCGGATCTTAATGTAGCCTAGAGGATCTTAACATAGCCTAGCGGGTCTTAATGTAGCCTAGAGGATCTTAACATAGCCTAGTGGATCTTAATGTAGCCTAGAGGATCTTAACATAGCCTAGCGATAGCCTAGCGGATCTTAATGTAACCTAGAGGATCTTAACATAGCCTAGCGGATCTTAATGTAGCCTAGAGGATCTTAACATAGCCTAGCGATAGCCTAGCAGATCTTAATGTAGCCTAGAGCAGGGGTCCCCAACCACTGGACCGTGGATCGGTACTGGGCCGTTGACCATTTGGTACCAGGCTGCAAAGAAACAATAAACTTAGAATTTTATTTATAAAACTTAAAATTATATGTATTTATTTAAAAACATTGCCATTTCCGCCCGCGCTTCACTCCCACCTTTGACGCAGCCGCGGGTTTTTCCATACATCAGTAATGCCGAGTTCACACTGCAGGATTTTCAGTCGCCGACAGGTTTTGCGAAATTGCCGACAAATGCACAAAATCGGAGGCAAATTGGAGCTCGTGTACAAGGGAGACAATCGCGCAGTGTGAATGACCAAAGACGCCATCTGAGAGAATCAAAGTCCTGCAGTGTGAAAGGAGCTCTGACTGAAACATACCTCGGCGATGACCTACAGCCAATGAGAGAGCAAGATACAGGGCAGTGGTCAGTTTGGGGAGGAGTTATAGACCACAGTATCAGCAAACATGGCTTCAATTGGAGCATAATATTATAGTTTAATAGAGTTTATAGGTTTTTATCAGAAAATGTATTAAATATAGTTATATCAGAATAAAGAAGTTTACAATCGCATCAAATCAAAATAAAGCAGAAACATTTGCTTGACCAGTCGCATCAGCAGCAGGACACTTCAAAATTATTCATTGGTTCAATTCTGCAGAACGCACACTCCTTCTTCCTCTCACTGACCATTTGGCTCAGGAACTTTTTAACATTTACAGTCTCGCGTGAGGACTCTGATCTCAGGTGTGAGCTTGTGTTATTTGTGTTATTGGTACAAAAAAGGTTGGGGAACCCTGGCCTAGAGGATATTAACATAGCCTAGAATATCTTAATGTAGTCTAGAGGATATTAACATAGCCTAGCATATCTTAATGTAGTCTAGAGGATATTAACATAGCCTAGCATATCTTAATGTAGTCTAGAGGATATTAACATAGCCTAGAATATCTTAATGTAGTCTAGAGGATATTAACATAGCCTAGCATATCTTAATGTAGTCTAGAGGATATTAACATAGCCTAGCATATCTTAATGTAGTCTAGAGGATCTTAATGTAGTCTAGAGGATCTTAATGTAGTCTAGAGGATATTAATGTAGCCTAGCAGATCTTAATGTAGTCTAGAGGATCTTAATGTAGCCTAGCAGATCTTAATGTAGTCTAGAGGATATTAATGTAGCCTAGCAGATCTTAATGTAGTCTAGAGGATCTTAATGTAGCCTAGCATATCTTAATGTAGTCTAGAGGATCTTAATGTAGCCTAGCAGATCTTAATGTAGTCTAGAGGATCTTAATGTAGCCTAGCATATCTTAATGTAGTCTAGAGGATCTTAATGTAGCCTAGAATATCTTAATGTAGTCTAGAGGATCTTAATGTAGCCTAGCATATCTTAATGTAGTCTAGAGGATCTTAATGTAGCCTAGCAGATCTTAATGTAGTCTAGAGGATATTAATGTAGCCTAGCAGATCTTAATGTAGTCTAGAGGATATTAACATAGCCTAGCATATCTTAATGTAGTCTAGAGGATCTTAATGTAGCCTAGCAGATCTTAATGTAGTCTAGAGGATATTAACATAGCCTAGCATATCTTAATGTAGTCTAGAGGATCTTAATGTAGCCTAGCATATCTTAATGTAGCCTAGCATATCTTAATGTAGTCTAGAGGATCTTAATGTAGCCTAGCAGATCTTAATGTAGTCTAGAGGATCTTAATGTAGCCTAGCAGATCTTAATGTAGTCTAGAGGATATTAATGTAGCCTAGCAGATCTTAATATAGTCTAGAGGATCTTAATGTAGCCTAGCAGATCTTAATGTAGTCTAGAGGATATTAACATAGCCTAGCATATCTTAATGTAGTCTAGAGGATCTTAATGTAGCCTAGCATATCTTAATGTAGCCTAGCATATCTTAATGTAGTCTAGAGGATCTTAATGTAGCCTAGCAGATCTTAATGTAGTCTAGAGGATATTAACATAGCCTAGCATATCTTAATGTAGTCTAGAGGATCTTAATGTAGCCTAGCAGATCTTAATGTAGTCTAGAGGATATTAACATAGCCTAGCATATCTTAATGTAGTCTAGAGGATATTAATGTAGTCTAGAGGATCTTAATGTAGCCTAGCATATCTTAATGTAGTCTAGAGGATCTTAATGTAGCCTAGCAGATCTTAATGTAGTCTAGAGGATATTAATGTAGCCTAGCATATCTTAATGTAGTCTAGAGGATCTTAATGTAGCCTAGCATATCTTAATGTAGCCTAGCATATCTTAATGTAGTCTAGAGGATCTTAATGTAGCCTAGCATATCTTAATGTAGTCTAGAGGATATTAACATAGCCTAGCATATCTTAATGTAGTCTAGAGGATATTAACATAGCCTAGCAGATCTTAATGTAGTCTAGAGGATATTAACATAGCCTAGCATATCTTAATGTAGTCTAGAGGATATTAATGTAGTCTAGAGGATCTTAATGTAGCCTAGCATATCTTAATGTAGTCTAGAGGATCTTAATGTAGCCTAGCAGATCTTAATGTAGTCTAGAGGATATTAATGTAGCCTAGCATATCTTAATGTAGTCTAGAGGATCTTAATGTAGCCTAGCATATCTTAATGTAGCCTAGCATATCTTAATGTAGTCTAGAGGATCTTAATGTAGCCTAGCAGATCTTAATGTAGTCTAGAGGATATTAACATAGCCTAGCAGATCTTAATGTAGTCTAGAGGATATTAACATAGCCTAGCATATCTTAATGTAGTCTAGAGGATCTTAATGTAGCCTAGCAGATCTTAATGTAGTCTAGAGGATATTAACATAGCCTAGCAGATCTTAATGTAGTCTAGAGGATCTTAATGTAGCCTAGCAGATCTTAATGTAGTCTAGAGGATATTAATGTAGCCTAGCATATCTTAATGTAGTCTAGAGGATCTTAATGTAGCCTAGCATATCTTAATGTAGCCTAGCATATCTTAATGTAGTCTAGAGGATCTTAATGTAGCCTAGCATATCTTAATGTAGTCTAGAGGATCTTAATGTAGCCTAGCAGATCTTAATGTAGTCTAGAGGATCTTAATGTAGCCTAGCAGATCTTAATGTAGTCTAGAGAATATTAACATAGCCTAGCAGATCTTAATGTAGTCTAGAGGATCTTAATGTAGCCTAGCAGATCTTAATGTAGTCTAGAGGATCTTAATGTAGCCTAGCAGATCTTAATGTAGTCTAGAGGATCTTAATGTAGCCTAGCAGATCTTAATGTAGTCTAGAGGATCTTAATGTAGCCTAGCAGATCTTAATGTAGTCTAGAGGATCTTAATATAGCCTAGCATATCTTAATGTAGTCTAGAGGATCTTAATATAGCCTAGAGAATCTTATCATAGACTAGTGGATCTTAATGTAGCCTAGAGAATATTAACATAGCCTAGGGAATATTAACATAGCCTAGAGAATCTTAAGGTAGCCTAGTGGATCTTAATGTAGCCTAGAGAATATTAACATAGCCTAGAGAATATTAACATAGCCTAGAGAATCTTAAGGTAGCCTAGTGGATCTTAATGTAGCCTAGAGAATATTAACATAGCCTAGAGAATATTAACATAGCCTAGAGAATCTTAAGGTAGCCTAGTGGATCTTAATGTAGCCTAGAGAATATTAACATAGCCTAGGGAATATTAACATAGCCTAGAGAATCTTAAGGTAGCCTAGTGGATCTTAATGTAGCCTAGAGAATATTAACATAGCCTAGAGAATATTAACATAGCCTAGAGAATATTAACATAGCCTAGAGAATCTTAAGGTAGCCTAGTGGATCTTAATGTAGTCTAGAGGATCTTAATGTATCCTAGAGGATCTTAATGTAGCCTAGAGAATCTTAACATAGCCTAGCAGATCTTAATGTAGTCTAGAGGATCTTAACGCAGCCTAGAGAATATTACCATAGCCTAGAGAATATTAACATAGCCTAGAGAATCTTAATATAGCCTAGCGGATCATAATGTAGTCTAGAGGATCTTAATGTAGCCTAGAAGATCTTAACGTAGTCTAGAAGATCTTAACGTAGTCTAGAAGATCTTAATGTAGTCTAGAATATCTTAACATAGCCTAGCAGATCTTAATGTAGCCTAGAGGATCTTTACATAGCCTAGACGACCTTAACGTAGCCTAGCGGATCTTAATGTAGCCTAGCGGATCTTAATGTAGTCTAGAAATCTTAATGTAGCCTAGAGGATCGTAACATAGCCTAGAGAATCTTAATGTAGCCTAGCGGATCTTAAAGTAGTCTAAAGGATCTTAACATAGCCTAGCGGCTCTTAACGTAGCCTAGTGGAGCTTAATGTAGCGTAGAGGATCTTAACACAGCCTAGCGGATCCTAAATGTAGCCTAGCAGATATTAACACAGGCTAGCAGATCTTAATGGTATCTTAATGCAGCCTAGCGGATCTTAATGCAGCCTAGCAGATCTTAATGTGGCCTAGTAGATCATAATTATAGCCTAGCGAATCTTAACATAGCCTATGGGATCCCAAACTTAGCCTAGCCTAATGTATCGTATCAAATGCTACTGTATCGTAGAATATTTTATCGTCTCAAATCTTAATTTCATATCATGTCATGTAGAACCTTAACATAGCAAACGATCCAATACTGCTTTATTATATTATTTGGATCATTATACACCAATTTACATGAGCGTTGTGTCACTCTTTCATACCAAATTAAATCCTATCCTTTTGTACCATACTGAATCTCATCTTAGCTAATAAAATCTTATAGAACATATCCAATAAACTCATAACTTAACGTAGTGTATATTATCATATTGAATCTTTATGTATTGTATCGAATCTTAACGTTTCTAACAAAACCATAATGTGTCGTATTTTATCATATTGTACCTTATCCAATTGTATTGTATCATATGGAATTTTATTTTAGCCAATAAAATCGTAACGTATCATATCGTGTCTTATATTATCATATAGAAACTTGGTGTATTGTATCGTGTCTTAGCATAAGATATCACACCATATCGTGTCTTATTCTACAGTGTTGTTGTGTTGTGTATCAGAGTGTGTCTTTTATGGTGTTGTAGTTACGTTTCACTGTGTCTCATTTGTTTGTGTCATCATGATCTTATGGTATTGTGTTGTTAGCGCATGGTATCACATTGCAATGTATCTTACTGTATTGTATCGCCTGTATTTATATATATATATATAAAATATCAGATTCTAAAGTGTTGATAAAATACTATTGAGCTGTTTATGATATGGTATCGTTGTGTAGTGTACAGTTTGGATTGCATGGTGTTGTTTTGTCACCTGACTATAAATTTAACCTCACCTCAGGTTTGTGTTGTTGTTGTTTACTGCAGAGATTCAAGACAGCAGAGTTGCCAAAACTGTATATTCTGTTCAAGCTACACAATCTGCATTGCCTTGTGTTTTATAACAATTTTGTTTAGATCGAAGAAATCCTGTTCCAGCAGTTTATTCAGGAATGTTTTGTTTTTCTTGTACAGCAACGAAGGCAAGAACAATCTGAATTTTCGTCGAATTTAGCAAATATTTTATAACAGATTTGATCAGGTGCTTTGTACTGATTAAGCACAAGTTTTGCACAAGATTAAGCACCATTTCACACACACACACACACACACACACACAAACAATCTCCAAAAAATAACAAAAAGGTAAGGTAATAAACGGAATAAATAAAAGGCAAAGAAAACTCCATCTGGGAGAAGAATGGGGAGAGACGGAGCGTTTGCGAGCCACAATGCGAAGTGAGCAGCAATAAAGCGTGAGACCTGCGGATGAACCCGAGTTTGCATTTTACAACGCCGAAGCCAGTTGTGCCCAAATTCAGCCTTTATCTAAACGGGGGGCAAAAGTGCAGCCGTGTTTCGTGATCGTTTGTATAATTACGCAATAAACTGACAGCTGAGGAGAGAAAGATGGCTGACATTTTCAGTGTAGTACAAACGTTTGGATGTGTGAAAACATCTGGCTTTAACACACACACACTCACATGATGGACCTGACCTGCTCTTGTCCTGCAGAGTCAGTGGTTCTGATTGGTTTAAAAGGTCGGTATTATCACAACACTCAGGTTCTTATCAGCTGAGCAGAGGAGCAGAAAGATCTACACACACTTCCTGCCAGAGATCCACTGCTCCATCCATCATCGTTCAGGCACGAAGTGACAGCAGAGAGGTCTTCATTCTCCACACGGGTCTAACACACACACACACACACACACACACAACAAAGGGACAGAGCAAATGGGGACAGGATCAGGGGTGAAGTCGGCGTGATTTGATATTAACTTCTCACAATCATCACCAAAATTTAGCACACAACTCATTCTTATTCGGCTCTCCTTCCATCATATCAACACCTCCTTCCAAAAAAACTTAATCTGTCCCTCTGGACAAGCTGTTGCTATAGAAACGATAATGTATTAAACCACTAGTATTAATAGAAACCTGCACTACAGTCAGAGCTGCTGTTATAGAGAATTAATCAACACCTCCCGACCAATCAGAGACCAGAACTGCTGGAGAATGCTGGTGTTTGAAGAATCTTAATGTTTGATGGGGAATGATGATGTTTTAAGGTGTTTGGTGGACACTGGTGGTGGTTGATGGGGAATGATGGTGTTTTAAGCTGTTTGGTGGACACTGGTGGTGTTTGATGGGGAATGATGGTGTTTTAAGCTGTTTGGTGGACAGTGGTGCTGTTTGATGGGGAATGATGGTGTTTTAAGCTGTTTGGTGGACAGTGGTGCTGTTTGATGGGGAATGATGGTGTTTTAAGCTGTTTGGTGGACAGTGGTGCTGTTTGATGGGGAATGATGGTGTTTTAAGCTGTTTGGTGGACAGTGGTGCTGTTTGATGGGGAATGATGGTGTTTTAAGCTGTTTGGTGGACAGTGGTGCTGTTTGATGGGGAATGATGGTGTTTTAAGCTGTTTGGTGGACACTGGTGGTGGTTGATGGGGAATGATAATGTTTTAAGCTGTTTGGTGGACAGTGGTGCTGTTTGATGGGGAATGATGGTGTTTTAAGCTGTTTGGTGGACAGTGGTGCTGTTTGATGGGGAATGATGGTGTTTTAAGCTGTTTGGTGGACAGTGGTGCTGTTTGATGGGGAATGATGGTGTTTTAAGCTGTTTGGTGGACAGTGGTGCTGTTTGATGGGGAATGATGGTGTTTTAAGGTGTTTAGTGGACAGTGGTGGTGTTTCTTGGTTTCAGATTTCATTATCATGAAAAATCACGATTACTCCCTTGTGCCTCAGAGATGGAGAACGTTGGTGTTTCATGATGTTTTGTGTAGTAATTTGGTGTTTAATGGAAAATGTTGGTGTTTGATGGAGAAGAATGGTGTATAATAGTAAATGCTGGTGTTTTGTGGTGTTTGGTGGGAATTTTGAGGCTTAAAGGAAAATGTTGGTGTTTAATGGAGAATGATGGTCTTTAATGGAGGTTGCTGGTGTGTCCTGGTGTTTTAAGGGTGTTTGGTGGGGAATGTTAATATTCAGTGGAGAATCCTGGTGTTTGGTGGGGAATGATGGTGTTTCATGCTGTTTGGTGGTGTTTAGGGTGGAAGGTTGGTGTTTAATAGAAAATGTTGGTATTTGATTGTGTTCGGCTAGGAAGGTTGTTTTTTAATGGAAAGTGTTAAAGTTTTATGAAGAATGCTGGTGTTTAATGGAGAACTTTGGTCTAAGATGAAAAATGTTGGTGTTTAGTAAAACTTTCAGAAACCTAATGACCTGAGATATTGTTCTCTGTTGGTATCATCATTGATTTCTGGCTTATTCTTCAGTGACACACTTGCCATCTTGACCAGAAGAAGCTCATCTCGCGCTCTACCTCTCAGCATGAAGGTGGAATGTGAAAGCTAATGGAGAAGGAAATGGAAGACGCTAATGAAAAGATGAAGGAAGAAGACACCTTCAGCCGACGAGTGATGGACAGACAATGAGGATCTTTCATGCACAGAGGAAACTCTCCCTCCTCCCTGCTTCCCACGACTTCCTAACCGAGCGCTCAACCAGATCCATCACCCATCCCTCTGTTCCCGCCCCCGGGTTCCATGTGTGTGTGTGTGTGTGTCTTGCACTGATTAACCAGGTCCCGTTGCCCCTGGCGATGATGGTCCACACTTTAAATCCCTTGGAGAGACCTCAGCTCTTCCTCCTTTGTCTTAAATGCCACAATGGTGGGATTGACATGGGGCTCATTCTCATGCGCCTGCAAAAGTGACAGCTGAATTAAAGGACACCCAGTTTTTCGTCTTCATCTGGATGGAGCCCTTTAGGAGAATATTAAAGGGAATGAGACCCTGCTTTCTTCCTGACCTGACCATGCTCCGTGGAGAGAGAAGCCCCAGGGTGGTGTTAATGACTGATCCACATGGCCTTCTGAGTGGCGATTTGGCAAAAAATAGAACACCAGGACACCTTCACACAAGCATGTAATCATCCTTTATCTTCCTGGAGGAAAAATGACTTGTTATGTGGCTCAGAATATTTGAAAACTCATGGAAATGCACGGATATTAGCTGCTATTAAAAACACCAGACGTATTTTTTTCCCCATTTTTTTGGGGTCATGAACTCAAACTTTTGAACCTCAATGTAAATTCCACTGAGTTGCTGCTGATGTGGTCATTTAACTCCTTCTGACCATCGGAACAGAGATTTTTTATCTAAAAGTCTCACATAACTCAAATCTTACGAAAAGTGAGAAGATTAAAGTCCCACCACTCACTCAGATTCATACAAATTCATTACTGACTGAAATAAAACACTACTGAAGCCAAAGGTTTATCTTCTAGAATGTTCTCCCTGATTCACACAGATGAATTAACTGAACATTTTAAAGCTAAACAACAGCACGATGGTGTTTATACAGCATGTTGGTGTTTATTTAAAAAACTCCTGATGTGTTTGGTGAAGAATGTTTGCAGTAAATGTTGACATCGTGTATGCGTGATGGACAGATTAATGGTGTTTGATGGGGATTAATGGTATTTTTATGGAGAATTGTTGGTGTTCGGTGGAGAAAGGTAATGCTGAGGAATGTTGGTGTTTAATAGACACAGCTGGTGTTTTGATGGGGTTTGTTGGTGTTTGATAGACAGGGTTGGTGACTGAAAGAGAAAGTTAATGTTGGTGAATGTTGATGTTTAATAGACAGGTTTTGTGGTGGATGGTGAAAGATTGTGTTGGTGTTTGATGGAAATGGGGTTTGATAGTAAATGTTGGTGTTTGATAAAAATAAGTTGTGTCTGATAGACAGGGTTGGTGTTGGATAGAGAAAAGAAATGTTGGTGAATGTTGGTGTTAGATAGACAGGGTTAGTGTTGGATGGTGAATGTTGGGGTTAGATAGACAGGGTTAGTGTTGGATGGTGAATGTTGGTGTTAGATAGACAGGGTTAGTGTTGGATGATGAATGTTGGTGTTAGATAGACAGGGTTAGTGTTGGATGGTGAATGTTGGGGTTAGATAGACAGGGTTAGTGTTGGATGGTGAATGTTGGGGTTAGATAGACAGGGTTAGTGTTGGATGATGAATGTTGGTGTTAGATAGACAGGGTTAGTGTTGGATGGTGAATGTTGGTGTTAGATAGACAGGGTTAGTGTTGGATGGTGAATGTTGGTGTTAGATAGACAGGGTTAGTGTTGGATGGTGAATGTTGGTGTTAGATAGACAGGGTTAGTGTTGGATGGTGAATGTTGGTGTTAGATAGACAGGGTTAGTGTTGGATGATGAATGTTGGTGTTAGATAGACAGGGTTAGTGTTGGATGGTGAATGTTGGTGTTAGATAGACAGGGTTAGTGTTGGATGATGAATGTTGGTGTTAGATAGACAGGGTTAGTGTTGGATGGTGAATGTTGGTGTTAGATAGACAGGGTTAGTGTTGGATGATGAATGTTGGTGTTAGATAGACAGGGTTAGTGTTGGATGATGAATGTTGGTGTTAGATAGACAGGGTTAGTGTTGGATGGTGAATGTTGGTGTTAGATAGACAGGGTTAGTGTTGGATGGTGAATGTTGGTGTTTGATAGAGAAAGGTAATGTTGGTGTATGATAGACAGGGTTAGTGTTGGATGGTGAATGTTGGTGTTTGATAGACAGGGTTGGTGTTGGATGGTGAAGGTTGGTGTTTAATACGCAGGGTTGGTGTTGGATAGAAAAAGATAATGTTGGTGTTTGATAGAAATGGTGTTAGATAGTGAACGTTGGTGTTTATTAGACAGGGTTGGTGTTGGATGGTAAATGTTGGTGTTTGATAAAGGTAATGTTTGTGAATGTTTTTGTTTGATAGACAGGGTTGGTGTTGGATGGAGGAAGGTAATTTTGGTGTTTAATAGACAGGGTTGGTGTTGGATGGTGAATGTTGGTGATTGATAAAGGTAATGTTTGTAAATATTGTTGTTTAATAGAAAGGGTTGGTGTTTGATGGAGAAAGATAATGTTGGTGTTTGATAAAGGTAATGTTTGTGAATATTGGTGTTTAATAGAAAGGGTTGGTGATTGACAGAAAAAGGTAATTTTGGTGTTTAATAGACAGGGTTGGTGTTGGATGGTGAATGGTGGTGTTTGATAAAGGTAATGTTTGTGAATGTTGGTGTTTGATGGAAACATTGTTTGACGGTGAGTGTTTGGTGTTTAATAGACAAATTTGGTGTTGGATAGTGTGAATAGTTTTGAGTATTTCTGAGAAACTTGACTTTTGACAGTAGCTGGTGGTGAAGGTTGGTGTTTAATAGTAAATATTGGTGTTTGATGATGTTTTCAGACTTAGTAGGGAGAAAAATTACTAGGGATAATTTTAGAGAATTGTGATGTCGATAGTGATTGGCGGTGGATTTTGGTGTTTGATAGTGAATGGTGGTGTTTAATATTGATGGTGAATTTTGGTGTATGATAGACAGGGTTGGTGTTGGATGGAGAAAGGTAATGTTGGTGAATATTGGAGTGTGATGGAAATGATAGCTGATGGTGGGTGTTGGTGTTTGATAGACAAAGCTGGTGTTTGATGGGGAATAAATATGCATGATTTCAGAGAATCCTGATGTGTGATAGTGGTTGGTGGTGAATGTTGGTGTTTTTAATGGTGAATGTTGGTGTTTTATGGAGAATGTTTGTGGTGAATGTTGGTGTTTTATGGAGAATGTTTGTGGTGAATGTTGGTGTTTTATGGAGAATGTTTGTGGTGAATGTTGGTGTTTTATGGAGAATGTTTGTGGTGAATGTTGGTGTTTTATGGAGAATGTTTGTGGTGAATGTTGGTGTTTTATGGAGAATGTTTGTGGTGAATGTTGGTGTTTTATGGAGAATGTTTGTGGTGAATGTTGGTGTTTTATGGAGAATGTTTGTGGTGAATGTTGGTGTTTTATGGAGAATGTTTGTGGTGAATGTTGGTGTTTTATGGAGAATGTTGGTGGTGAATGTTGGTGTTTTATGGAGAATGTTGGTGGTGAATGTTGGTGTTTTATGGAGAATGTTGGTGGTGAATGTTGGTGTTTTATGGAGAATGTTGGTGGTGAATGTTGGTGTTTTATGGAGAATGTTTGTGGTGAATGTTGGTGTTTTATGGAGAATGTTTGTGGTGAATGTTGGTGTTTTATGGAGAATGTTGGTGGTGAATGTTGGTGTTTTATGGAGAATGTTTGTGGTGAATGTTGGTGTTTTATGGAGAATGTTTGTGGTGAATGTTGGTGTTTTATGGTGAATGTTTGTGGTGAATGTTGGTGTTTTATGGAGAATGTTTGTGGTGAATGTTGGTGTTTTATGGAGAATGTTTGTGGTGAATGTTGGTGTTTTATGGTGAATGTTTGTGGTGAATGTTGGTGTTTTATGGAGAATGTTTGTGGTGAATGTTGGTGTTTTATGGTGAATGTTTGTGGTGAATGTTGGTGTTTTATGGAGAATGTTTGTGGTGAATGTTGGTGTTTTATGGAGAATGTTTGTGGTGAATGTTGGTGTTTTATGGAGAATGTTTGTGGTGAATGTTGGTGTTTTATGGAGAATGTTTGTGGTGAATGTTGGTGTTTTATGGAGAATGTTTGTGGTGAATGTTGGTGTTTTATGGAGAATGTTTGTGGTGAATGTTGGTGTTTTATGGAGAATGTTTGTGGTGAATGTTGGTGTTTTATGGAGAATGTTTGTGGTGAATGTTGGTGTTTTATGGAGAATGTTTGTGGTGAATGTTGGTGTTTTATGGAGAATGTTTGTGGTGAATGTTGGTGTTTTATGGAGAATGTTTGTGGTGAATGTTGGTGTTTTATGGAGAATGTTTGTGGTGAATGTTGGTGTTTTATGGAGAATGTTTGTGGTGAATGTTGGTGTTTTATGGAGAATGTTTGTGGTGAATGTTGGTGTTTTATGGAGAATGTTTGTGGTGAATGTTGGTGTTTTATGGTGAATGTTTTATTTTATGGAGTTTTTTTGGTGATTGTTAGTGTTGACAGAGAATTTAAATGTTTGATAAATGCCTGTATTTATTGTTGTTTGATAGTGAAAGTTAGTGTTTAATGGTGAATGTTGTCAGTATTGACCTGTTTTCTTTGGCAGCTTTATCCTTTTTTTTCCAGATTACACTTTGCAATTCTGCTGATTTTCAGGAACTGAGAAAGTGTGTGTGTTTTACATGAGGTTTATCTAAGGACTGCTGATCTCCAGGACCCCCACAGCTCTCTCTCTCTCTCTCTCTCTCTCTCTGGTAAATATTTGTCCTTCCTCTTATCTGGAGAAGAACCACATGCACAGCATCTGTTGGGTCTTAAAGAACATCAGTTAAACCACACAGATACATCATGCAGCCTTCAACGTTATCCTGAAGATCTGTCTGAAGCTAAGATGTACTGACCTCCTGTTTTATTTTAGATTTAAGTGCAGATCTCATCAGTAGGATTTATTTAATGTTTGGAGGTGTTAGAGATGTTGATTAGGTTCAGAAAGGAGCTGAATGTTCACTATTCAGTCACTTTACAACTAAATATCTGGAGCTGAATGGAAGCTGATTCAAATGACTGTGTTTTAGTTATTTGTTGTTTTTCTTTTTTTGTTTTTGTTTTTTAACATTTTTCCCAGTACACCAGTGATCCAGTCTGCTGGTGGAACGGAACTGGAATAATGGGAGATTTTCAGTGAATGATGAAATGAATGATGTTGTGTCTGTGAGTCTGATCTAAAACGAGTCTGTTGTCTTTCAGTGTGTTTTAGACGTGTGTCTGTTCCCTCTGTTGAACCTTACACACAATTCTACTGGTTGAAGATGAAATCTGAGCTGCTTTTTAAATAATCAAGCACTTGGAGAACATCTCAGAGAGCAGAAATGGATCTGATATCAACATTTACTCTGAAGGTACAAACATTTGTGTGGACTTCTGAAACTCTTAAACAAACTCTTAAACAAATTCATCTCAGCTTTATATTAACCTCCACTGTGGAGTGGAACATGACAAAGACACTAAATCATCAACATGGACATGATAAAAACAGGAAGGGTGTAGAGGGTATAGACTCTTTGCTTGTTCATGTCAGACTCAGGATCAGATTCTAATCAGTTCCAGCCTCAGAAATCTGATCCCAGATCAGCTGGACTCATCTGTTTCCAGTTATGTTTCATATGTTTGAGGAAAAAAACGGTAAATTTCACACTAAGACTTTGTGAATAATGTTAGGAGCTTTAACACATTTATAAAGAGGTGAGTGAAGCTACAAAAACAACTACAGCTGAGCTTCTATTCCTGTTTTCTCCCTCTCTCTATCTTTCTTGTTTTCTCCCCTGCATGTTTTCTATCATCTTTTCTCTCTCTCTCTTTCTATGTATGTGTGTGTGTGTGTGTGTGTTTTATCTCTTGTCTCTCTTTTCCAGCTCCCCCCCTGCTCTCTTTCTCACTCAGTAGGAACATGGAGTCCTGGTCTAGGTCCTGGTCACCGTGGCCTTGAACATACTGCGCTAGTTTATGGTGCACACACACACACACACACACACACACACACCCCTCCCCATGACTACCCCTGGGCCTTGGCAGCCTGGTGCATCAGTGACCTTGAGTCCGAGTGTGTGAGAGGCTGAACAAAAACAAAAGAAATAGAAAAAAAAATGTTTGGTCTCTAAAAGTCAAGGCAATAAAAACTCTCTCTCTCTCTCTCTCTCTCCCTCTCTCTCTCTCTGTGTGTGTGAGAACAGAGTGTCCATCAGGTCAGGTCAGTGTTTTCACCAACCCCTGAACACACATCAATGATTATGTATGCTTCAGTTTGTTCCTCGTCTCATCATCCCCCTTAATGTAGATTATTAAATTCTCCAGATTTTTATTAGCAGGTTGTGTGTGTGTGTGTGTGTGTGTTAAATGATTAGTATTTAATTCCTATTCAAGCTTTGAGCACTTACTTATTTTATTTATCTTGTGCATTGTGTGCTACTTCACGTGTTCTATTCTCTGCTTATGTGAATAAAATAAACTCGATGCGAGGAACATTGCAATTTTCCTCCAATGGACCATCGTTTCCTCACACGAACACTTTATCTACCTCACAAACCACTTCATTCAAGTCGGAAACGTCCCAGTTCACCCCAAGATATCGGTTAGAGATTGTTGCCATGGTAACGTGGCTACTCAGGACACCATGTTGTCTTGTTTGAATAAAAAACAAGTCTACACACAATTCCTGTAGCTGGGGAAACGTAAATACTGGCCCATTAGGGTTGTTGCCATGGTAACGCGTTTGACGCTGTTATGGAGATTCTGAGAGAGTAACGTCAGGAAAACCGTTACAGGTGTGTAATAACACACGAGCCTGCTAGGTTCGTTAAAAGTCGCCATAGTAACCGAGCGAGGCTTAAGAGTCTTGAAGGTTTCCTTCAAAGAACAAAACAGATTTAAATTAGCCAGGTGTGTTGAAATAATCCCTGCTTATCGAAATTAGCCGCTAAAGACGCTTAGCCGCTGTAACCTGTTGTCAGCGCGTCGACGTGAGGCGGAAAAAAAAAAGATGTTAATAAAGTCAGCAGTAAAACACTGTGTTCTTCCATCAGAGAGAAGTAATCAACCACGACACAGGAGACTCCTTACAGAACAAATTCACACAGGTTTTTTTACATTCTTTTTATTAGCTTAGCCTTACACGTCCACATGGATTAGCCGTCGCTATGGAAACGGTACCGTATTTAATATAAACCACTGAAGGTGGTTCATTAAACAGAAACACGATGCTGGATGAACCCGTCTGGACTAATGTGAGCAGGAATAAGTGTGAGTGTGTGTGTGTGTGTTAATGGGTACAGTTTGTGCTCTCCTGTCCTGCAGTCAGTGAAATGCAGGAGTTTTTGTTGGCTGCAGTTTGTGTTCTTGTGAGATATAGCTCACATAACTCCTCTTTCTGTGTGTGTGTGTGTGTGTGTGTGTGTGAGGGATGGTGTACAAGATGTTCTTCTGCACAAAAATACAAAACCAGGAGTTACTTTACATAACCGCTGTTTTTAGATCAACACTGGAACGTTATAGCGGCGGCCATCTTGGACAGATCATCTGACTCTGCCCACTGAGACGAGAGCAATGCGGAGAAAAATAAAAAGCTGCACTCGGTAAAAAATACTGTTTCTTAAACTTTTATTCTCTAGAAATTCAATTTTGTAGCTTGAAGGTGAGCCAACTGCAGCTTCGGTACAAAATAAAAAAAATAAAATAAAATACAAGATTTTATATTTAAGGTCATTGTGTAAGTTTGATTTTTTTTCCCCCCAAACTTTTCTTTTTAAAAACAAAAGCAAGTTCTGTAACAATTCCACGCTGGAAAGCAAATTCTCATTTTTTTCTTTTCCACAAAATATTTAAATGAACACACAAAGAAGTGGGAAGTCAATTCGGAGAGTTGCAGTTGCCATGGCGCCCTGCAGCCGTTCATCCCTCAAGTCCCTAATGTATCTTTAATGAACGCTTTCAAGTCACTGCTGATTGATGATGCTGAATGACACCTTTCTGTTTCTGACACCAAAATATCTGGAACCTGGAGGATTTAATCCTCAAATATATATATATATATTAAAATTATTATTACTTATTATTTGTTTTTATTTTAGATTTAAGCTAAAGGCTTAAATAATGTTTTCATGAAACAAAAATGCAAGTCAAAATAGAAAAAAAAACATGAATTTCCTTTCTTTCTTTTTTCAAGCAATGTGAAATCTTTTTGTTCATTTATTTTTTTATTTATTATTTATTTTAATATTTAACATATTTATTTTTATCTTTTATCTTTTATTTGTTTTTATTATTTATTTATTTATTTATTTATTTATTTATATTCATTATATAATATAATATTTTAATAACAATCAGAAAATATAATCTTAATTTTATTACAATTTTTGAATAGAAATTTTTGTGTTTTTTGTGTTTTATTCTGTGTTTTAAACACTGATTATGTTATGTTTTTTTAATATTCCCTCCTAATGAAGCGGTTTTACCCGAATGTCACGTCAGCATCACGTCTCCTCCTCTACCTCACTCCGATCCCATAATTCTGATCACTGTACACTGTTAAACCTCCGCCCTCGGGAAAAACGACAAAAGTGGCGGCGCAGGAAGTGGGTGAGCAGCTGTAGAGTGCGGCTGCTAAACGCGTTTCAGAGGCAAACAAAGCAACATTAGCCGATGTAAAAACGGCCGTGAAGAGCAGCCGACCTCCCGATAGGTGATCAATACACACAAAGGCGGAAGGTCGCTGACCTCTGGCCCCTGACCCGAGCAGTGGGCGTAGCAGAGGCTCTTTTGTGAAATCAGCTTCAGCGATTCAGCTGTGTTACAACCTCGAACCCGCCGTGTCGCCTCTTTCACCAACAGAGCCGTTAATCTCTATAACACGCCTCAATACTACATTTATAACACGGATATAACTCACATACTCACACACTTTTATCATTTGACTAAATGCTTCACAGCTACAGGATGAATAAAATGTTCTGGAAAAATCTAATTATCTAATTCTTAGAAGGCGAAGCATTTAATCAGAAGTATTTGCTGTCATGGCCTTTAAATTGGTTGAACTTGACTCTTTACTGTTCTAGGACTTTCTCTCCTTCCAGAAGGTTTGATTAGGGATGGCTGTCTTCTTCTGATCTTCCTGGATGAAGTCTTCTGGTGTTGCGGCAGTATTTTGAGATAATCCTCCTGCCCCACTGTACAGTGTGATGCCACCACCACCGTGCTTCAGTGTCATAATGGTGCTCTTGGGATGTTCTTTTCCTCATTACATAGAGCTGATGATTTGATTTGATCACACAACAATCCTCTTGGAGTAAGTTTTCATTTCTGGCATCCAGAGTGACTTACAATTTATCATTTTATACAAGGGCGCAATTGAGGGTTAAGGACCTTGCTCGGGGGCCCGGCCCTCAGTGGGAGCTTGGTGGACCTGGGATTTGAGCCCAACACCTTAACCACTAAATGAACACATCCTCTCATGGAGCAGATTCTTCTTTCATGCACAACAGCTGCTCAGGACATGGTGATGTAGAACTTTCTCCTTTTCCCCCTCTACACCCACTCTCTTGGCAAAATTATATCCTCACATTTTCATACCACTGCTATGCTGATGACACCCAACTTATCTTCTCTTTCCCTCCCTCAGATACCACGGCTTCTGCTCGGATCTCAGCGTGTCTGGCGGACATTTCATCTTGGATGACAGCTGAAACTCAATCCCAGCAAAACTGAACTGCTGGTCATCCCAGGTGACTCATCCCCAGCCCAGGATTTTGCATTATCTCTGAACAACTCAATGATCTCCCACTGCTCGCAACCTTGGGGTAACCATGGACAATCAACTGTCCTTTTCCTCCCATGTTGTTAATGTCACAAACTCATGTCGGTTTCTTCTGTACAACATTAGAAGGATTTGACCATTCCTATCCACACAGGCTACTCAAGTGCTTGTTTAGTCTCTGGTCATTTCGAGACTGGACTACTGCAACTCTTGGCAGGTCTTCCTCTGAATGCAATTCGTCCACTGCAAATGATCCAAAATGCAGCTACGCGACTTGTTTTTAACCTGCCTAAGTTCTCCCACACCGCCCCACTGCAGCTCCTCCACTGGCTTCCGGTAGCTGCACGCATCAGATTCAACGCACTGATGCTTGCCTACAAAGCCAAGAATGGACCAGCACCATTTTACCTCAAAGACCTTATTACTCCTCGCACTACATCTCGCTCCCTCAGGTCCACTAGCACTGCCCGACTGGTCCCACCATCTCCCAGGGTAAAAGGTAGGTATTCATCTAGACTCTTCTCTGTTCTGGCACCAAGGTGGTGGAATGAACTTCCCCTAGATGTCCGTACAGCCAAGTCACTGACTGTCTTCAAACGACGTCTGAAGACCAACCTTTTCCTGTAGCACTTAAACTAGCTCTTATTTTTCCCTGTTTTTTTTGTATTGTTATATGTTTAAAAAAAAACCAACTCAATTTTAGGCGAATGGTATCCTGAGTCTGTAACCTATTGAACCAGTGTTAAAGTATTCAATAATAGAGACTTAAAGCACTTTTATACGTCACTCTGGATAAGAGCGTCTTCCAAATGCCAGAAATGTAAATGTAAATGTAAACTTTCCAGATGGTGGCTCTACATAGTTTGGTAGATGATGCCCCCTTCTCCTTCAGCAGTTCCTCTGTTGTTTGGCCTTCAGTTTATTGCTCTGGGAGTTGATTTGTGTCTCTTTCCTTATTCCTGATTTGTTTTTCATGTCATTATCCAGAGCGACTTACATTTACCTGATTTATACAGCTGAGCAGCTGAGGGTTAAGAGCCTTGCTCAAGCAGTCCAACATCTTCATCTCTGAGCTCGCACTTCTTCATCACGTTCTGTGGATTTTTAAATTTGTTTCTACAGATACTTGTGGTAGCTTCAGATGTTTTCTCTTAAATTAATTTCCAACACTTCCAAAGTTTTCTTTCGGAGATCTTAGTTGTTTGGATTTTCTCATGAGAACAAAAAGACCCTGAGTCTAGAAATGCACAACTGCATCAGCTTCTAGTGAATAAAACAACCAGAAAGCTTCTAGAAGTGAATAAAAACAACCAGAAAGCTTCTAGAAGTGAATAAAAACAACCAGAAAGCTTCTAGAAGTGAACAAAACACTCCTGCACATGCTGTGGTTTATTCTGTATATAAGTATCCGGAGTTAAATCCAGATTCGGATCATTTCAATCCTTAGACACATTCAGACGGAGCAGGACGCAGTAATAACTCTGACGCCGAGTTCCACACATTCTTCCACTGTCGTAAACTCGGACAGGTTAAAAGTTTACAAGCAGCCAAGCGGAAGACGGCCAGGTCTCACGAAATCCTCCGGGGTTCAAAGGTCAGCGCCGTTTCCCAGAGCAAAGGGCCGAGAGTGAACTTTGCTAAACTTCAAACCTGGAGGAGGAGGGGGTGGAGGTGGAGGAGGAGGACAACCTTCACCGCAAACTCTGACCTGCCGCAGGGTCAGTCGGGGGAGGAAGCACTCAGCTGTGCCAAGTTTACGACTCGCGCAACCATCCTGAGAAGAGTGCTAAAGAGGGCTTTAAGAAAACGGGAACAGATGGCACGGCGAGGTCAGCGAGGAGCGACGAGGCGAGAGCGGGGAAAAAAAACGGGAAAAGCTTCATGTAGAATTCAAATCGTTTGCTAAGAGATGAACGATGGAGGATTTATATCAGCCTTGAATATTATGCATAAGTGCATTTGAATTTTTTTAAACAATACATTAAAAATGTGTTATTTTTTACCAAATGACGTGTTTAAACTGCAGAGATTAACGACTTCAAAATTATTTTATGAAAATATATTAATACGTGTTTTTTTGCATATAGAAGTAGCTTTAAAACTGAGAATTTGAATCAATATGGTACGCTCGTATCAAAAGATATACATAAAAATGAGTAGAATGATTTAGGATTTATTTGGTGAATCCTGCGTTCTGATTGGTCAGAAGACACTGATTAAACATTCTCATTCACACCAACACCAACCAAAAAACATCATCAAGTTTCTCCACTGAATCCTGCATCCTGATTGGTCAGGAGGTGCTGATTAATCCTCCATAACAGCAGCTGTGACAGTATTAATGCTCTCCGTGAATACGTTTCTATAGCAACAGCTGGTTCACAGGGACGTGTACAGAAGACGCTCTGGAAGGAGTCTCCAGTGTCAGGGATAAAGTTTCCGACATGTTTAGGACAGAACCTTGTCATGTTTTATTAACATTCCTTAATTATTTGAAATAAGTTGAGGAAAGAGGCAGAGACTCTCCGTCACGTCGCTCTCTAATCCGGCGTTGATCCGAGCTGCTGAGACGTCGATTAAACACAGTAACACCTGCTGCCTGATCTTTCCAAAAGCGGCTAAAAACAAAAGCCCTCCAGATCCTTCTTTCTTTCTCTCTTTCTTTCCCTCCTGCCATCTGCAGCCTGGAACCTTTTGCCTCAGTGAAAGCAGAGGAGATAAAAGAACTTCTTTTCAGCGTCACTCAGAGACTCAGCGCTCATCGCTTCTCTCTCTCTTTTTTTTACCGGGACACTTTTTCATCTTTAATTGCCGTGTTTCCTCTCTGGGGCTCATGATTAATGGTCTTTCTTCAGCAGAAGGATCAAGTTTTAATGTTAATCAATAACTCTGGTGATAATCAATCTCTCTCTGCTGACCCACTGTTATGACACACACACACACACACCCAGGTTAATAGATCAAAGCGAGGAAGAAGAGGATGATGAATCACCACAAACCACATATGAATGAAGAAGGAAGGATGAGAGGAGGAAAAATGATTTTTTAATTTTTTTATTTTTATCACTGAAAGTTTACAGAAGTGTGATCTGAGCAAGACCAAAAAAATAAGATAAATAAACCCTGAAAATAATAAATAAGACTAATCTTTTTTGCAGTAGATGTGGAATTAATGCGTAGCGAGGATTGTGGGTTTGGGGTTTCGGTGAATAATTTGACTGCCGGATGGAAGACTATAAGATGTTCGACATTCTGTTACCGTGGTAACAACAGGCTTAAAATAGGAAACAAGTCATCAGCCAGACAGCGATGAACGACGATCGCTGTACTCCAAACCAGCCGGCCATGTTTGTAGTGTGTGTGTCGTCGTGTGTGTTTGTTTGTTCGTTTGTTGGTTTGTTTTTTTATATATTTTACGTAATTGCTTTATTAAAATTGGGGCACAGAGTAAAAAAAGGTTTGACAGCAAAGAGAACACACACACACACACACTTGCATCAGGGCCTAATAAAGTGATATACAGCTTATGTCAAACGTGCATTCTTCTATTCGATAAATAAATATAAATAAGTAAATAAATAAATAAATTGATTGATTAAATAATTCTGTCAAAATCCTATTTTCCTAAAATCCTATTTAATCCTAAATCCCATTTGTGTGGTAGGATCTGCAGAGCAAGAAACAAACACACAAACAAATAACAATAAAATACAACAATAATAATTCCTCTTAGGAAATTTAATGAAGCTCTAAAAAATTCCTTAATTTGAACAGTGAGGCTGTGATAGTACACACACACACACACACACACACACACAGTACAGATAGGTAAAGATCAATGACTGAGAAGAAAGCAGCAAGGAGCCACTCGGGAGCCTAAAGAGTCGACTCTTATTGTTCAGATGAGTCGATTCATCCAATTCACTGAATCACCATCGCTAGTTTTCTCCCCTTTTTATCTCTCTGTAAATCACACAGTTCTTAAAGATGCCTAGAATTTAAGTTTTAGGACACTTTTATTTCTCCAGAAGGATTTCTGAGAGAGAGAGAGAGAGAGAGAGAGAGAGAGAGAGAGAGAGAGGAGATAAAAGAGACATCTCCTTCATGGCTTTGAGGATTTCGATCTACAGCAGTGGTGTAACGGAGACTCGTATTATCTCCACCAGATTATCTCCCAATTGTTCTGACCAAACAAAGGCACACACACACACACACACACCAGAAGGGCAGATGGTCAGTGTCCGTGACCTCTGACCCCAACCGCACACGCTCAGTGTCACTGCAGGCCACCCAGCTAACCTCAGCCCTGAACAGAAAGGTTAATGAACACGGCACCAGGTCAGCGCTGGAGACCGCTCCAGGAGGAAAGACTGAAAATAATAACAAATAATCTCTAATCATCTGTGAGCCTTTCCACAAACATGGGCGTGATCTGGAGCTGTGTTAGGAATCATTTACTCAAACACACGCTCCAGCAAATAAATAACATCAACCTCCAGCAGTGGGAGATAAACCCTCTGAGGAAAAAGTGATGACATTCCCAATCATACAACTGACCATCATGAACAAGCTGAGTTAGCTTAAGCTCCACCCACAATGGATCGAGATTAAGACACATGACAGGAACGAGAGAGAGAGAGAGAGAGAGAGAGAGGGAGAGAGAGAGAGAGAGAGAGAGAGAGGGAGAGAGAGAGAGAGAGGGAAAGAGAGAGAGAGAGAAAGACAGAGAAATACAGAGAGAGAGAGAGACAGAGAGATACAGAGAGAGAGAGAGATACAGAGAGAGAGAGAGACAGAGAGATACAGAGAGAGAGAGAGAGAGAGAGAGATAGCGAGAGAGACAGAGAGAGAGAGCGGCAGGAGATAAACCCTCTGAGGAAACGTGATGAAATTTCGGATCATACAACTGATCATCATGAACCTTTCCTACAAGCTGTAGTAATCTTAAGCTCCGCCCACAGTGTATGGAGATTTAGACATGACAGGAACAGGATCATGTTCAAGCCATTCACACAGGCATCGTGTGGTCAGCAGATCAGATCATGGAATGTTTCACATCCAGTCCTGTAATGATGCAACACTGCAGGCTGATAATGACCATACTCAGCGTCATGGCTGCTGTTGCATCATCACTGGATCTGGACTGTGATAAAAGTTTGCACAACCAACAGCACTGGATGCAGGACGTGGACCAGTTTAAATCGACTCTGAGGAACGTGGGAATACACCCAGGATGGGAAGTGGTAGGATCTATCAGCATGGGTTTGGGAGGTGGAAGGAACCAGGATTAAACATGTCTGTGAATCAAACCCCTGGAGCTGTGAGGTCTCAGTGGACATATCAGTGGTCAGTTATGTAGCTGCAGGACATCTGATCTGTGTATAAATGGCAGAGATGGGCGTGTCTTCACCATGTAAGTGAGCTGATCATACTAATAAGGGGCTTCATCATGAATTATTCATGCTAGGAACTCAGGAACTTCCTCAGGAACGTCCTCGAGACCTTCTTTATTTATTGTTCTTAAGGTTTCAGAGCAAAAAGAAAAAGAAAAGGCACAAATACACAATCTGGGGTTTCTTTATACCAAAGAAATGCCAAAACCTTTACTTTTCCATTAGGACAGAAATATTAACCGTTAGTAGTTCACAGAATTGTTGAATAGAAAGTCGAATATGTTATAAAGCAGTAATAGATTACTGACATGACGTTACTACACTCATAAATACTCCAGTAATAAGGTGAGTGTGAAGATAGATAGATAGATAGATAGATAGATAGATAGATAGATAGATAGATAGATAGATAGATAGATACAAGTGTGTGTGTGTGTGTGTGTGTGTGTGTGTGTGTGTGACACACTTAAAGTAAACTCAGTCTAATGCACAGAGCATAATTAGACATTAGAGACGTGATTGAACACCGCGAGGTCACGTGATCAGCTTCGCATGATGAGCTCATATGTAAACACGGATTTAAGGCAACAAGAAACAAACAAACAAACAAACAAACAAAAGCAGCACTCACCGGTTTCAGAAAGGTAGCGGAGAGAAGAAAAAAGAAATCAGCATCACTTCCGTATGAAGGGACGTGACATGAAGCCTCTCCTGTCCGTGCACCGCGCTCGCGCTCAGGACCACCGGAGAGGGGGGCGGGTTCTAGATAATATCACGCGCGCACCGTGACGTCCAAACCCT
This sequence comes from Hemibagrus wyckioides, assembly GCF_019097595.1. NCBI lineage: Eukaryota > Metazoa > Chordata > Actinopteri > Siluriformes > Bagridae > Hemibagrus > Hemibagrus wyckioides. The sequence goes on along the minus strand of NC_080716.1, from coordinate 31,684,652 downwards.
CGGAACGCACAGTTTGACAAGGGTCCTGGACGATCCCGGTGACTACCGTCCCAGAACAACACTCAGAACGTCCTCGCGCTCAGTTCGGTTCGGTTCAGCACGCGCACATTGTCATTTCCGCCGGGAATGTGTGAGCGTCTGTCTTTTACATCAGGTCCACCTATACGCGCTGATGGATTATACTCTGTTCTAGTCCAGCCCTCGTGCTCCAGGAGTGTATGCATGCACTTTAGTGAGATATCAGACATGCAGTAAAGTATTGGCACCCCCTCCACCAGACCCCCCCCCCTATAAACCTTTATATACGTTTGCACGCGGGATCATGTGACTGACGAACACTCCACTGTGCTATACCTTGAAGTTGCACGTGACACCGTGTGAATAGTACGGGAGCAATTCCCACGTAAATGTTCACAAATCAGTCACCTGAAGCCTTGCACACGTGAATCAGCACGAGATTCGGATTTAAGTGCATCCGTGAAGTGCATGTTGTTGTTTTTTTTTTAGAACACACACACACATACAGAGAGAGAGAGAGAGAGAGAGAGAGAGAGAGAGACTAAAGCATTACTTTCTGACACCATGAATGAGTCGGCTCCTTCAGTCGGCTCCGTGTGAGCTGAACGTTGAGAGTCGACTCACATGTACAATAGCAGTTTTATTTATTTATTTATTTATTTATTTTTACAGATTTGTTTTTACTTATTTTTTTTAGTTTACACACACACACACACACACACACAATAAACCTTTACTTTCCGACACCCTGAATGAATCGGCTCCTTCAGTCGGCTCCGTGTGAGCTGAACGTTAAGAGTCGACTCACATTTATGAAAGCAGTTTTATTCATTTACAGTTTTTGTACATTTTTATTTCTACTTTGCTCACTTAGTTAACACACACACACACACGCGCGCGCGGGCTTTTCATTTTTAGCACTATGAACGAGTCGACTCCTCAGGTGAACTTTCACATTTTGACTCGTACATATAAGTGGTTTATTTTATATTTGCAGTAGCGCACACTATGAACCCTTACTTTCCGACACCATGAATGAGTCGGCTCCTTCAGTCGGCTCTGTGTGAGCTGAACGTTGAGAGTTGACTCATATGTACGAAAGTAGTTTATTCATTCATTTTACAGATTTATTTGACTTAAGTTAGTTAACACACACACACACACACACACACACAATGAACCCTTACTTTCCGACACCATGAATGAATCGGCTCCTTCAGTCGGCTCCGTGTGAGCTGAACGTTAAGAGTCGACTCACATTTATGAAAGCAGTTTTATTCATTTACAGTTTTTGTAGTTTTATTTCTGCTTTGCTCACTTAGTTAACACACACACACACACCGACACCATGAATGAGTCGGCTCCTTCAGTCGACTGAACGTTAAGAGTCGACTCACATGTACGAGAACAGTTTATTTATTTTAAAGATTTATTTTTTACTTGGCTCACTTATTTAAGACACACACACACACGCACACACACACAAGGAGCCGAAAGAGTCGACTCTCTGAGATTGCTGACCGCAAAAAATGACCACACTCGATGTTGGAGTAGGAATCTCTAAACACCTTGAGCAGCAGCGACCTCATGTGGTGGTTTTTTGTAAGTGTATCCGTGGTGCAGTAAAAATGACCATGTCCTGTGACTCTGAGGTTCTGCACCTCTGTGGTTTTTGGTGCCCAGCGTCAAAAAGTCAAAGTGAGGGCTCGAGGAACCTAAAAGCATTTTAAAACAACCAAATCTGCTGCAGTTACACTTATTTAAAGTAAAAACATTGATTAAAAAATAAATCTGGTTTCGTGAAAAAAACTGATTTATAATCTTTAGTTACATTTTTACTTTTTCAATTTTACAAGTTCAAGGTTTCTGGAAGTTTCTCATGACATGACACTTATGTGTGGGACTGACTGGTGTGTTTTTAGAAACAGTGTGTGTGTGTGTGTGTGTGGGTTTGTGTGTGTGTGGGTTTCAAATGTTAAGTTCCTTCCTGAAACTTCACACGTATCTTAACTTGATGAGTAGAATTCACACCTTTTATATTTAGAATAATTTTTAGACAGTGTGTGTGTAAGAGTGTGTGTGTGTGGTGGGTGTTAGTTGTGTAAGTTGTGACCATGATATGATCATCATGATGACTGAGGTCTGACCTTCAGGTGGAGATTAAACTGAAGAAAAGTCCAATTCTTTCAATAAAAATAATGCCTTTTTTATTAAAAGTATAAAATAAAACATTTCATTGTTTATAACTGAGATTAAAGATGAATGATTTATTGTCTTCACTGTCGCATTTATAGCATTCACATACTTTTTATCTAAAGCTATAATAATAATAATAATAATAAAACACCTTCGTTTAATAACGTAGCACAGTTCTGCATTCTGATTGGCCGGTTCTCATTTCCATAGCAACAGGGACGTGTACGAGAGACATAAATGAAATTAAAGTGTGGAATCAGTGACATGACAATGTTTATTATAACAGTTTCGGTGCGTTGTAACAGAGTCGCTTTATGGTTTGTGGTTTTTTTCGCTAACATGACTGAAGAGAATACAGAGAAGGCTGGTGAGGGAAAGAATCGCTGCACAAACCATTAAAGAGTAACGACAAACAGATAAAAAGTCAATAAGAATCGTCAAGAATTACACTGCTGTTGGTAAAAGAGGCAGAAAACACCTGAGGGCATGCCGTGATAGGAAAATAATCATCTTCTGCATGTCACCTCGTCGCCAGTTATTATTATTATTATTATTATTATTATTATGCTACTATTCCAGCACTGTTTTATTTTTTGATTGAATGTTCCATACTGAGATAATCACGCACACACACACACACGCACACGCACACGCACACGCACATGCACACGCACATGCACACGCACACACGGAAATATAGCAAGAAGAGGAAATTGGGGGAGGGAGGGATGGACAGGATGTTAATTGGGTCATGGGTTTATCTGACAAAGCCACTTAACCACAGGTTTCGCTGGTGATACTGCACTATGGAACAGGGCGAGTTAGGCAAAAAATGATGACAAAACAAGTCGGAATTATTCACCGGCCAACGGGGAAGAAACTATCAGCTGGAATTTGGAAAAAACGTTTATATTTACAGATGATTTTACTGTCCGAAGCAGCTCACGCTCGAGACGTGATACAACAGTGAGGGTGAGGGTTGTTCCATGTTCATGTACAGCATTTAGATGTACACTTCAGTTAGCAGGCAGTAATTTGCATCAAATACATCCTCATGATGGATTTCATGGTCAGTGTGGCATGGGTTTAAAAAACATGTTGGGTGGACAAGTGGACCTTGATGGAAATTCCTCCACCACCGCCAAATTATATTTATGGTATTTGGCAGACGCCCTTATTCAGAGAGACTTACAATTTATGTCATTTATACAACTGAGCATTAAGGGCCTTGCTGAAGGGCCCAGTAGTTTTAGTGGACCTGGGATTCAAACTGATAACCTTCTGATCAGTAATCCAACACCTTAACCACTCAGATACCACCACTACCACCTTCAGCAGGGTTAGCCCTACTAATAACCAACACACATGACAGAAATCCATCCATCTATACAAGCACTTATCCTAGACATTGATGGTAGGGAACCTGGAGCCTATTCCAGGGGATATGGGGCACAAGGAAGGCAGGGGACATCGTGGACCAGGAGCGAACCCTATCACAAATTTACAAGCCCTTCAGACTGTAGGAGGAAACCCAGACTGCATGCAAATTCCACGTAAACGGTGCAGAGTCGGAAATCAAACCACCAGCCCCAGAGGTGTGAAGCAAATGTGCTAACCACTAAGTCTACCTACGTGCCCCTGCACTGCACCGCCCCCTCGGATAACAGAAATACCCTTAGGATACACAGAATCTAATAAGCTGTTGTAGAAAAAAACATGTCAAACTTTACACCTTAACCTTGTATGTATCAAATACCAACACCTTATCATCATCAAAATCATCATCATCTGGGTGGTTACACCGACAACGCCAGATGAATTCAACCAGCTGATCTTGAGATTTCACAATAACATCAATCGGTCTGGCCAAAACCTTCATCACTGGGCCACAGGTTCAGGAGTGGTCAGCTGGAGGACCGTGGTTCGGACGCAGGGGCAGCGGAGTATTTCGGTTATTTCACTGAAACAAGAAAAAAAACAAAATTAGTTTAGTGGTTAAAACATTTGTGGAGCAGTTCCTCGGTGTCATGTTATCCAACCACATGGTGTCGTTCACCCTCACCTGGGTGAAGTGATGACAGACCACATGAAGCCATAATGAAAGCAGAATGTTTCAAGACGTTTTGGACGGAGAAGTTCGAGTTTATTCTCCACGCATCGGACTCAAAAGTCATCTGCTAATGACCGCGAGAACCCAAACAGCATTTATCATCATGCGTCATGCTAATCACATTTGTAGAAAAAGAAGAATTTCACGATGTGGTTAAATATCTCTGATCTCTGAAGTTTCTAAAGCAATTCACTTCAAGCTAGCGGTTTGCGTAATTTTCCAGATAGTCGCCCGTTGACGTAAAAGACAGACTCGTCTAAACAAGCTATCTGTGGTGAGATGCAAAACATTGTGCTAATCTCCATCTCCACTATTAACCCTCGACCCTGAGCAGACGGGCTTCTGTTAACCACAGAACATATTTCCGTTTTTTTGCTTCTCTTTTTTTTTCCCTCACAGCATCAGCAATCCTTCTTTCACATATTCATGTAAATGGCTTTTACTACATTAAATGATATTTAATTGCGTTTGTATTTTTCAGTCTAGATTCAGAGATGAACAAGATGTTGTGTATTAGCGCTTTAAGCTACAAACTAAATAAATAAAGAGGTACAGGCCATGCTAATGAAGTAAAACAATGTGCGTGTAGTAATAATGACTGATTCTCTGTGTGTGTGTGTGTGTGTGTGTGTGTGTGTGTGTGTGTGTGTGTGTTAATCTAGTGTTTAACTCCAGTCAAGCTGCACATATTTTGGATAAGTTGGATTTCTGGCCCTTGGTGTAAACCACACTCAGGTTTTTCTGTAGAATTGATGCTTTTTAGACCTCAGTCCCCACACCAGCTTTTAAACCAGTGGAGAAGTGATATCTGTATTAATACCATTCTGTTCGCATTGTGATCCTCATCCTCATCAGTCATGTTCTCTCGTTCTCTCCTGCCGGTTCTGCTGGTTCTCGCCTGCCTTCAGGCCTCTGCCACGGCCGTCAGTAAGATAACGTTTCACATCCTTGTCTCAATTTCTTGTACATATTTCGTAATCTAGGTTTTTCTTCATGCATTTCAGCTCAAAATAGACATGAGTAAGATGACGAATAAAGAGTTGACTAGTAGTGCGATGTCTCACGAGTATTACTCACTACCACTCCATGACGACGAATTTCTTAAAAAGACGAGCAGGTTGTGTAAAAATCACCAGCGTGAATAAACTGTGACTGTGTTACAGTAAAATACTGAGTGATACAATGGGGTGATGAGGCAGAATTATTTCCTGTATAAGTTTTTCCTGTAAAGGCACGTTATTAAAGAAAGCCACATCAGAATTCAAGAGTGATGAATAATTTCTTTCCCCTACAGATGGAAAGCCACCAGAACCGTGCTGTTTCAAACTCCAGATGAGAAGAATTCCTGTCAAGGTGATTGACTCGTATAAAAGAAACGTGCACGAAAGCCGGAATCATGTAGGTCTCCAACGCATAGCTTCATTCCTCCATATTTTAACAGTACTTTAAATCTGAATACGTCGGGACGTGCGAGTGTTTGTTTGGATCCTAGTTTTACTCTGATGCGAGTCTCTAAATATCTCTCCTTATGCAGTTTTACTCTGAAGAACGGTCTTCGCATGTGTGCTGACCCTGGACATCACTGGGTGCAGAAGTGTGTGGAAAAACTGGACCAGCGCATGACTGAAAGCCTGATTAAAAACCAAACGAGTGGCTAACAAAATGGACTGAAACTTAGACAAACGTTTGCTTGAATTAGTGAAGCTTAACATGAATTAGCTTGTCGGCATATCTTATAAATGCTACTTTAAACTACGCTAACTATGAATTATGGCTTTGAGTCTGGTTTTATTATTCATTTTCACAAAATTATTTTGGATTCAAAGATGTCTTGTGAAACCTTGTCTTGAGACAATTTGTCCATAAACAAAAACAAACCTTTCGGAAGTAAAAATGCTCTGAACCACAAGCTGTTGATTGTTTTTGCTTTTCACATAATTGCTTTATCATTTTCACTTTTTTTTGTTTTTTTTTTTACAATCGTATTATTTTCAGCTCATGCCATTATTTATGTGGAGTTACATGCTGAGGTAGTCTCTCAGGAAAACACTGGAATATTTATATACCGCAATTTGATTGGTCAGAAGGTGTTGATTAATTCTCTGTAACAGCAGCACTGAGCGTAGAGCAGCTGCATGTTAATGCGCTCGCTTTAACAGGTTATAGTTTCTATAGTAACAGCTCATTCACGGAGACTTGTACAGCAGGTTTAGTTAACACTGATGGAAGGAGTCTCCAGTGTCAGTTCTTTGTAACAGAGGTAAGGATATAATATTTCGGACATCTTGTGTTTTTGCCTTAGCAACTTCAACAGAGACTCAAAAGAGAGACTGGTGAGGGAAGGACTGTTGATAGTCTCTATTAACCAAACTGCCATAACATTAAAACCAGGTTTTCTGGTTACACTGGCACCTATCAAGATGTGGGATATATCAGGCAGGAGACGAACAGTTAGGTCTCAAAGTTGATGTGTTGGAAGCAGAAAAAATTGGCATGTCTAAGGATCTGGGAGACTCTGAAAAGGACCAAATTGTAAGGGTTAGATGACTGGGTCAGAGCATCTACAAAACAGCAGGTCTTGTGAGGTGTTCCTGGTATGCAGTGGTTAGAACATACCAAAAGTGCCTCAAGGAAGGTCAACCAATGAACCGGTTTATTGTTCACCGGGTCCCGATGCTCAGTGGGGTGTGAAGGCCAGTCCGTCCAGAAAAGCTACTATAGGACAAACTGCTGAAAAACTGAATGCTGGCTAAGATTGAATGGTGTCAGAGCACACAGTCCATCTCAGCTTGCTATGTATGGAGCTGTGTAGCTGCATAGTGGTCATGCTAATGCCTGTTCACCACTGAAAGATCTTACAATGAATATGTGAGCATTAGAACTGGATCATGGAACAACGGCATGGGCTGACGAATCGCATTTCTCTTACATCATGTGGTCGGTCAGGTGCACAGACACTACAGGTTTCGCTCTGATCTCAGCATGTATGACATGGATGGATGAAATTGCTGCGTTCCCTCCACTGGCTTCTTATAGCTACCCAAATCAGATTTAAAAAACACTGATGCTCGCCTGCAAAGGCCAAAAAAACGAACCAGCACCCGCTTGCCTAAAAACTCTTATCACACCCTGCACTACACCATGCTCCTGCAGATCTTCTAGAATCATCTGCGCAACTGATCCACCATCTGTCAGGGTACAAGAAAGACCTGCATCAAGACTTTTCTTTGTTCTGGCCTCAGGGTGGTACAATAAACTTTCCCTAGATGTCTGAACCGCTGAGTCACTGACAATCTTCAAATCTAAACATCTACCGCTTCCTGAAACACTTAACTATCAAAATGCTGACTGTGTACTTTTCTTATTATAGTACCTCTCAGAAGAGTTTTTAGACTGATGCAGTTTTTAGTCAGTGACCTAGTGAACCAGTATTGATGTATTCATCATTAGGAGTGTTTGGAGAAAGCGTTTCTAATAGATAAAGTTATCTGCCAAAATTCTATAAATATAAACGTAAATAGAAGAGATGACACCAGGACGCACTATGGGATGCGATGCTCTAGACAATGTTCTTCTGCTAAATATTGAGTCCTGGAGTTCATGTGGATGTTACTTTGACACATGCCACCTGCCTAAGCATTGCTGCAGACCAAATTCACCAGTTCATGATAACGATATACCCTAAGGTGAGTGTCATCTTTCACCAGGATGATGCTTCCTGACACTACAAACATTGCTTAGGAAGGGTTTGAGGAACAGTTCAAGGTGTAGACATGGCCTAGAAATTCCCCAGATCTTAATCTGTTTGAGCATCTGAAGAATGTGCTGGACAAACAAGCCTGATCCATGGAGGCCCCACCTCACAACTCACAGGACTGAAAGGACCTGCTGCTAACATCTTGGTGCTACATACTACAGCACACCTTTAGGGGTCTTGTGGAGTCCATGCCTTGGATTGATTGGTGTAAGTGAGATCAGGAACTAATTTGTCTGGTGGTAGTTCCATAATATTAAAGGGAATTAAGCTTGGATGGATAAATAGTGTGACATTGTTTTTTAATCCATAAAATATTGCATTTGTTGGAATGTAATTTAGGATCAACTTTGAGGTAGCAACAATAACTCTGTTTCATTACTGATTATTTTACTATAACAACAACACACAGTGTTCTATTTCTTACTAATGTGTGTGAATGTAAGCCATTTTCAAATATTAAGCTGTCTTTATATATACACATTACAGCACAGTGAAATTCTTTCTTCGCATATCCCATCCTTAGGGGTTGGGGTCAGAGCGCAGGGTCAGCCACGATGCCAGGTCACCCCTGGAGCATTAAGGGGTTGCGGGGCCTTGCTCAAGGGCCCAACGACCCAAAGCCTTAACAAATTGAGCTACCACTGCCCCATATTAAGCAGGCTGCACTGTTATAATAGATCACAGCTGCCTTAATATAAATGTGTTTATCCTAACAATATTTTAAAGTAGCAAAAGTTACACTAAATACCTATTTACACGTCACTGTGTCTGTGAGATTCGTTGGTTGTCTTACAGCAGAAGATCTTCTCGTGTTAGACTGGGTGTACCTGCTGTTCATTTGCAGAACGCTGCACCAGGAAGACATCTTGGTGTTTGGGGAAAAAAAGAGATCACTAGATCACTAAAATATAGATGAGTGCCAAGGAAATGAGAATATAAAGTGTGTTAGTGCTGAACAACATCAGCTTCAATACTACTCTGTGGAACTGGAGTATAGGAGCACTGTTCTTCAACACCCTGTGTGTTGTGGTTATGATGATGATGATGATGATGAAGATTGCATGTCTAGCATGTCAACCCAAAATTCAGTGGTCTGTGAATGGGGGGTCGAGTCAAGACAGAATTGACCACACCCATCATCTGATGAGGCTGATCAGTGAGAAGATCTTAGTACTGATTCTAACCTGCTGTGGATCCACATGGTTCCTTAGAAGGCACGTGCTACTGCAGGTGAGCAAAAATAAATGCCCCCCTCCTTGCAGCATGCAACATTATTTTTTCCCCCTTGTTATTAGTCCTCAGAGCTGAATTGTGTAGTATTTCATTAGAGCTAGTGTTTAGTTTGGAGTTGGTGATTGACATGTGAGTAGAAATCGCAGACTGAACAAATCGAACTCAACTGGATCGAGTAGAATAAACGAGAATAAACCTACTTCTCTATCCGATCGTCCTGCATCATCCTGCTTTCGTCGTCGACTTTTCTTTTCTTTTCTTTTCAAAAATCCGCGTCATCACTTCACTAATCATGTCAGAAAGATAAAATGTAGTGTTTAAAAACTACTTCGGAATGAATTCAGTCTCGCGCTGGAGACAGAGTCTCTGTTCCGCTATAACGCATCTGCATAAACGCATGTGATTGGATAAACCCTAGGAGAGGATCTACTACGGTAGCCGTGATGGGTCAGATGAAGAGGGTTTGTGTTTTTTTGTTCCAAGTACGCGTTTCAGTCTGCTGAATTGATTTGCTTAATCATACAGCCCTCATGGAATAAAACAAGCTAGCTCTGAATATTTCAAGATTTAAGATTTTATTTGCCTCATACATAGTTATACACAGACTACAGCTTGCACTGAAACATGATCCTGCTCTTCCTGAGAGCGTGCATGTGAATAAACAAAAATGAGAAAAAACAGAATGTGCAAATATGTTGCACATTGTACAAACAGTACACAGTAGAAAGTAATGTGCAGATGTGTTACATGTCGTAACAGTGTGTTTTTTTATGTGTAGTAAAAATGCAGTGTGCAGAATGTCAGTGTTGTCGATAAGTAAGGACTGACTGACTGATTGCAGGCTGAACAGACAGTTACCGAAGTGTGTGGAGTCCTTAATGGTTTTTGCATCTGAATCGCCTGGAGTAAATGTCCTGCAGAGAGTGCAGAGCAGACCCTCGGGCTAAGTGCTGCACTCTCTGCAGGGCTTGTGCATCTCTGAGCTGCACTGAGTCAGGAAACGTTCTATGGCTGAAGTATAGAATGTTTTTAGAGTCACTGAAGAGACCCTGAATTTCCTTAGCAGCTCAGGGTCAGGCCCTTAGAGATGTTGTGGGAGTTAAAAATTGGAAATGAACATGTGCAATACAGAATTTGGTGAAAAATGCAGTTTAATGAAATGATAGGTGGTTAGGTCCCAGTCTGGGCTGAATAAAATGGAGTAGGAGAGGTAGTGTGATATTCAGTGGGGCTGAAAATTGGGGAATAGTCAAAATTGAGATCAGATGCCTCGTAATTGCTGGAACTCAAAGCTGCTAGAGGGTCTAGGGTTGATAAATGAGCGTGGAGAAGAAAGAGGAGAATAGGAGTTGAACTGTGAGCTGTTGTCATGTCTGGTGGGGAATGCTTGTGCAAATGTGAGTGGCCAAGATAGACGTAGACGTCAGCATACTCATGGGAATTTGAAGCTCCAATATTTTGGCGATCATACATACTACATAGAATAAGTCTTGATGAATTGATTTTGGGTTGATTGCTGACTTTTTTTGCAACTGTATTTTTGCTTTTCTCATCCACGGCTTCTGTGAGTATTATTTTTGCTATATTGTTGGAAGAATTGACAGTACATACTGTGTGTACTCCATTGTACCTGAAGTTGCTTACTCTGTCTACAGGGGCCCTACCAATCTTGTGTGGGGTGTAGCACTTCTTCTGACTCTTCCTAAAGCCAGTTCTTTAGTTTTGCTAATATTAAGAGAGAGATAATTAGCCTGGCACTAAGTTCTCCACCTCATCGAGGTAAATGGCCTGATTGTTAATGGAGATGAGGCCCATAATCATTGTGATGTCGGTAAACTTGATGATAGATGTGAAGCGATGACGGGACACACAGAAAGTAGATTAGGAGGCTCAGTACACAAACTTGTGGGAGTCCACTGTTCAGGGTGATGCTGCTGGCCTCAAATATCTACCTGGGGTTTGCCTGTGAGGAAGTCCAGGAGCCTGTTACAGAGGGGGGGTGTTATATCTGAATTTGAAGGTTAAGCTGTGAGGGAAATTAATATTGAAGGCTTTTCTGCAGTCTATAAACAGCAACCTCAGCAGGTGGTGGGGGGCTGTGGGGGCTAGGAGCATGCTTGTGAGAGTTTCAGTTCTGAAAGTCCCTTACTACCCACTTGTATATGTGGCTTCATGCATTTTGACCTTATAAGGAAAATTCACACCTTTTATAATCAGGAAGGCTTAGAATGTGTGTCTATTTCTGTGTGTGTGTGAGTGTGTGTGTGTGTGTGTGTACAATCATGCAACTAAGGTACAGTAAAACACACTAGAACATACAGGCCATATAGGAAAATATGGTGGAAAATTGTAATACAAAATAAAACAATAAAATGAATAAAATAAATTAAATATTAATAGGTGGTATCTGAATATCTGAATATGGAGTAAAGGGAATGATGAATATGAATGTAGAATATTATATAGTATATATTGGTAAAGTGCCAAAACGTGCATGTAGTGAAACTGAACTGTTGTGCAAAAGTCCAGCTGAGGAAGGGGGTGTTATGGCAGAAGTCCAGAAAAAGTCCAAGCTCTTTGTGTTCTCCTTGTCTGATGGCCCGAAGGGCTTGCTCATTCTCTCTGTGTTTACTTTCAAGGAGCAGAAGTGCTTCCCTGAACACAACAGAGAAAAGAGTCCATTGTCAGGATGGCTGAGGCCTTTCACTTGCTTCCTGGTCTTTGTCCAGGAGTGCTTGCTGTAGATAGACTCCAGTTTAGGGAGCTCAGTGCACATGGTACGGACAGCTGATTGCACCACCCTCTGAAGAGCTCGCTTGTCCTGTCTGGTGCTGTTCCCAAACCAGGCTGTGATAGTTCTCGACAGGATGCTGTCATTAATGCAGGTGTAGAAAGTCCTTAGCACCTGAGAGGGAAGTTTAAAGTCTGTTAAGCACCTGAAGTGGCCTGACAACATCCCTGTGCACAAAGCAATGCCATGAAGACATGGTGTGGATGTTAAGGCTTAAATGAAATTTTACTAACCAAATCGTGTTTAACCTTTGGCTTATTGTGGTGTACTCGAGCACTCAGGGGTCATGCCAAGAAGAAACGACATTAGCCATGACCTCAGAGAAACAATTGTTTCTGCTTAACAAATTATAAGGGTTATAAGGCCATCTCCAAACAATCTTCAAACCGCATTTGAATTCACCATTGTTCACTCCTGCTCTCCAGACCTGCCTTCAGGTTAGAGTCTGATAACTTGGAAGTTGCTCACTGATGAGGATGAAATACATGGCCAGCCTCAAGATACATAAAATGTCTGTGGATAGTACCACTTAGAAACCATGAAGATGGTTTTGGACTGCAGCTGCCACTAACAGATTTGCACTCAAGTCTCCATGAACAGCTTATCATTTCATTAAGACAGACTTCATGTTAAAACTAGCACGATTTTCCCGGTAACGCATTTGCACTTTTGGACCTTCTAGTTCACAGTTATAAAGAGGAATTATATAGTTGGTGTCATCCAGATTAGAATGGGTTTCCTTTAGGATCAGGTTCCTATCACAGTTTCTGCCTCATTCTCTTTGCTCCTGTCACCTCTGGGTTGCTCATTAGGGATCCACCTACTTTCTGTATCACTTAAGGTTGTGGGGAGCCTGGAGCCTATCCATATAGGATTTGGGGCACAAGGTGGGGAACAACCTGGACAGAGGACCAACCCATTGCACAGGATCTCATTAGTGACAAATATATGACCCAAGGTTTCCCAGCAGAACATGTGTTCCCAGAACATCCATGCCTTTGCCAGCTTGCCACCTTCCCATAGTGCATCCTGGCGCGATCTTTTTTACATACTTTTTTTATGTATGTATGTAGCAGGATGTGATGCTCTGTGTGATCTGACTCCTTATCAGAGACACAAGTCACTTATTCAGCAGTTTTTGTTGCAGTGGAGCTTCTGTAGTATCGGACCAGTTGGTCTAGACTTCGCTCCCAAGCAGTTTTGACATATTAAACCATGGCCTAATTAACTTCCTGTCCACTCTTCTCTTTCTACTTTCATATAAAGCTCTTACATTTCACTCTGTAAACTAAGCCAGTAGGCCTCTTCCAATGTTCCCTGGTCCAGTTCTGATGTCCATTGTTGGAGCTTTGGGTAGTGTCCAGGAGTTAGCATGGTCACTCTGACACTCTGCAGCTCCATATGCAGTGAGCTGTGCTGCTCTGTGTGATCTGACTCCTTTCTATCAGAGACACCAGTCACTTATTCAGCAGTTTGTGTTGCAGTAGTTGTGTTGCAGTAGTCCGATTCTGTGGGATCGGACCTGATGTCTAGTCTTTGCTCCACATGAGGCCCAAGCAGCTTTGACAAATTAAACCATGACCTAATTAACTTCCTGTCCACCCCTCCCCCACTCTTCTCTTTCTACCTTCATACAAAGCTCTTACACATCACTATGATCACTTCATGAACCTGTGTATTACACTCACATCACATCTGAATCATTTTTTTGTCATATTTGACGTACTGATGTTCAGTTATTATAGCATCAAGTGAGAAAACTGAACATTTTCCATGTTTTTAAGTCACATATGAAAACACATGATTATATAAAATATATTACATATGTATAAATTTTATATAATTACCTTAGTGAAATGATGAGCTTTATGTGCTGGGATTATTTTTAAGATAAAAAATGACTATTGTAAAAATATTATTAGTATTATCAATATTAATATTATTAGATTTTTAATCTCTGTGTCTGGTGGATGATGTGTGAGCTGATCTGAGACCTGGGAATTAATGTTGCAATAATAATAAAGTTGCATTTTTAACTTTATTTCATTAGAGTGAGATGAGTTTGGTCACAAAGTGTTAAACATTCAGTTCTTCCTCATTTTAGCTGCTCTAACCGCAGCCGGGTTTCCTGTGATAGATGGTTTTATTATTTTTTGGGCTCTGAGTCAAAGCGGAACTTTTTTTGTCACCTAAACACCCAAACCACACTCTCCCACTCCCCTCACCAACTATATAAACTGAAGAGTGGGGTGATCTCCGTAATAATATCATTCTGCTCCTGACCGTCAATATCTTTATCATCATCATCATCTTCATCAACATCATCAGCAGTCATGATCTCTCGCTCTCTCCTGCTGGTTCTGCTGGGTCTCGCCTGCCTTCAGTCCTTCACAACAGCCCAGAGTAAGATAAAGTTCATCTTTTAAATATTATTATTATTATTATTATTATTATTATTATTATTATTATTATTATCAGTAGTAGTAGTAAACTCCTGGTTTATTGTGATGCTGAATTTCCTAAAAAGACGAGCAGGTTGCTGAAAATAAGCAGTGTTAATAAACCCCTGTGTGTTTGTCGCACTGTTACAGTAAAATACTGAGTGATGTGGTGTGATGAAGCAGAGTTACTGTTACCACTGGAAAGTTGATGATTCTCCTGTAACAGCATGTCCCCAAGTGTTTTATTACTCTTACACCACAGCAGAGTTTCAATAGTTACAATTTTGATTTATTAAAGAAATATATTTTGTCTGTTTATAATTATAATCAGTGTTGCTAAAACAAATTATTTCCTGTTCTCACTTTTATTATAGCAATTATAAACAGTCGTTCCTTTACAGCCTCTCTTTTTATTCTCTCTCAATTTACAAGACAAAAAAGCAAGCTTGTCGCATTACTGAAAAACTGCAAAGTGTAAACTCCTCTGTCCTCCAGATGTTGGGAAACCTGAGGTTTAAAACCAAAGCCCTGACACTGGAGACTCATGACACTGGACACACAAGTTTTTATATCTGTTAATGGGTCAGGTTTGCTGTACATGTCCCTGTGAATGAGCTGTTGCTATGGAAATGATAACGTATTAGCATCAGTGCATTAATATAAACCTGCACTACTGTCAGAGCTGCTGTTATAGAAAACTAATCAACACCTTCTGACCAATCAGAGTCCAGAATTCAACTGTGACATAATACAGTTTAATAGCTACAACAGTCTGCATCTGATACTAGATATAAAAGTGTCTAATATTTTCTTATTGAACATTTAATCACAGAACTAAATGCAGAAATGTTTTCACACAGATCCAAATGGACCAGATCAGTGCTGTTTCAGATTTCAGAATAAACCAATCCCTGTAAGAGTCATTACAGCGTATGAAGAAACAGATATTTGGTGTTCAAAACCTGGAGTCATGTAAGTTTTCAGACCCTTGTTTATTTATTCAATTAAATTTAATTAATAAAAAAGTTAGTATTTTCATGTCTATTGTTTCTTTATGGTTGTGTGTAACAGAATCTAACTTTATATTATCTTGGAGGTTTGGGGCGTGTCAGAGTGTCTGATTTTCTGATTTTATTACAGTTTCACACTGATGTAAATCTTCTCTCTCCTCTGCAGCTTTACCCTGAAGAACGGTGGTCAGCGGTGTGGAGATCCCAGTGTCGAGTGGGTGCAGGATCGCATAAACAAAATTGACCAGCGTCTGTTTGACAGCCTGAGCAATTCTACAAAGAATTAATTATTAATCTCCATTAATAAGGAATGAATATTTCTTTCACAAAATGCACTTTTTATATAATCAGACAGGAGGAATAAATCTTTTTCTAATATATATGAACATAAAATGATTTATTCTATAAACTGCTGACATGAATTCATTTATTTTCATGCATTAATTTCATCTTAAGTTTCAGAGATTTTATTTTCTTCTTCTTCTTTTTAACATATGGCTGATTGTTTCATTCTCTGTTAAAATTTTCTCATTTTTAATTTAAAATGACCTGCAATATACAATATAATTACATGTTCTACCTTCTTTTTTCAACATGTGTATTCTTTCTCTCTTACTAGTGGTTTGAATTGTCACAAAATAGTAGAAGGCTGAAGGTCAATAAATAATCACTGTATTATGAGACGTGTTTCTGGTTCATGCAGAAGTTCACATCATCCACATTTCTGTGTATTTATGTAGACTGACTGATACAGAAATATACACATAGATAGAAAAGTGTGATTCTATGCAGTGAAGACAAATAAAAGAAATAATGTAGTTTAACAAGATGACAGAATGAGTTTCCTGTGGTGTTTTTCTGTGCAGCATGCTTCACTGTCGCCATCTTGTGGGTAAATCCTTAAACAGAAAGCTCAGCAGACTTGTGTAACTGTGGATATGAAGGTTCTTTGAGGAAACCGTCATTTAACATGAAAACAGACTCTCTGTCTCTTTCTGTCTCTCTCTACCCCAAATTTTTCAGTCAAGCCCCCTTTGTTATCTAAATAAATAATATCGTGGCCCCCTCAAAGCACACCCTCCTCTCCCAAACCCCCACATATCACACACTTTGTCTGTTTTAATTTAAAAAGGCAATGAATCATGTAGAAGCCAGAAGAATCAACACTATAGATCAAATGTACTGACTCAGTGAATAGAGACTGAATCACCTGTGTACGTGTGCTATACGTACTGAGCATCAGCGCCCTCAAGTGGTGGTTCCATGCAGTAAAAATGACCATGCCCACTGAAATTATGCTTTTGAAACACTTTATGGGCTGAAAACTCGAGGGACTTCTCAAAATGGGGATATATTTTAAAGGTTTTTAGGTTGGCTCTTCTGGGTCCTCCTCTCTCCACTGCTGCCAGGGCCCTGCTGCAAGGATGAGGAAGAAGGCACTGGGCATCCTGACAAGGGTCAGGGGAGAGGGTTAAGTTAGTTACAGTATATCTTATAATTATATACATTAATCAGTATAGTAATCATTACATCTTTATAACCTTATTTAAAAACAACTACCTAAAGAATCAGTAATTTTGTCTACTATATTCTACGATTTGTGTTGTCAGTTTCCTGTTTGATGCTAACACTACCTTTATATGATGACACAAATTAAATGGTCTATCCTCTATCGAGCACTTCCACTGTAGGCTCTCAGTAACATAAGTTCTGATATGAGAGAGGTGGGAAGAATAACAGGACGTTAGGACACAACATCCTGGGATATGACCTGACTTATTTGCCAGTGAATTGCACCTGAACCTGAACCTGCGGTCTGAGCCTGTGTTCTGAGAGAGTGTGTGCAGCATGAGGTGTCACATTTAATGTTTATAGACTCTGGATGGAAAGTAATGGTGAAGTGGAAGCAGGAAAAGAATAGGGATCAGCTTGCTTGCCTCTGGTGGAGGCAGTGCATAAATACTTAAGGTTTTTATGGTCTGTGAATATTTCACTTGGGTGTTGATCCGCCTCTGGATTCCAAGCTAGACACTTCAGATCGCTCAACACCAGAGCCATGAGTGAGAGAGAGATTAACCCCTGATAAAGTGTTAAAGTTGCCAAACCCCAAGAAACCCTGCAGATTCTTCACAGTCCGTGTGGTTAACCTTTGACATATAGCTGGTGGTTGAGGAGACAGCATAGCACATGGCAGATGTGCTGAACATGCATGTCATAAGTGTGGCAGTAGACCAGTTAGAGATGTTATCTCTGTAGGCAACAATAAACTTCCCCAGTATATTTCTCAACACGTCATTCACAAGGTATTAGAACACAGAGGGGGCATATGGTATGACGTAAATTCATACTGGTCAGTGGTGGTACTGAACAACCTCCATTTGTCCACTTTGTAAATCCTCACCAGGTTTTATGCTCAACAAAGGTCCAGCTTTGTAAAGTATTGTTCTGTCCGTAGCTCCAGGGATAGTGGTAGGGAAGAGTGGCAGGGGGTAGGAGTACATCACCGTACACTGAGTGAGGCTGGGTAGCAGTATGAGCAGGTGCCGTGTGTCGATTACTTGCAAGGTACTAAGGTACTACGGTACCGTGGCCACGGATTTGCCCCATGATATTACAAGTAGTGCAGCTGCAAATCACAGGTTTACATTAATGCTGTAACTTTCTAGTGTCTTCTTGAGTTTTGCAATTTACATTTTTTTTCTTATTTATCATCAAGAGAGAGAATAAAGAGATGCTGGTGATAACAGGACTGAAAGATGTACTTCAGGATATTAACATTACATTGATCTTGTCTTTAGTTTAAAAATATATCACAGTCTAGAGTTTAGCAAATATTCTTCTTTTAAACTGAAACACCTGCTGTTCAAGTTAGGAGGCCACATCAGGAAAAGAACTTGGTGTTTGGAAAACTTGGATCTAGGTCTAAAAGATAGAGGTGAGTAACAATTAGAAGAGAAACCAATATAAAGTGTGTTAGTGTGGTGCTCTGGTCTACCATGGGCTAGTTAAAGAGCTTCAGCTTCAAGTTGCATTAATACTCACCCCCTGTTACTGTGAAAACATGGTTAGAGTTTCTAGCTTGTTAATCACAAATGACATCATTACTGGAGGCTGTGGTCCTGAGTTTATTGCTCTATTTCAGTGTTTAAATAGCATTTGTAAAGCTCAATTCTATCTTATACAGGTCTGTGTAAGCAACTAATATGACAGTGATACCAGTGACCTTTTAAAGTGTAAATATTAGTGATTACATCCTTCCCACCAATGATATAAAAATAAGGCATCAAATATATAAACAAATGAGGACACTGTAGTGCTATGCTATATTTGGAAGAAACAACATGGGAAAGTCTCTGTGGAGAAACTACTTTGCTTAAAAAGTATTAGGAAAGTAAAAGTAAAGGATCAGGAGAGAATCGCATATTTTGCTAAAACCCTGACAAATATTAACCAGCAATCATTGACACACTGTTGACTGAGTGCCATGCTCTTGGACCCCAACCTGTGTGGGGATTGCGGTTTTGAAGGCTGAGCTGTAGTTTATGAATAGCAGCCTCACAGAGATCCACTTGTTGCTATCCGTGTGGGTGAGGGTAATGTAAAGTGCATGGGAGATGGAGTCATCTGTAGAGCCATTGAGGTGGTTGGTGATCTGGAGTGGGTTCATGGTGTTGGGAGTGGTGGAGCAGATGGAGTTCTTGATAAGACTCTCAAACACCTTATGGACTAGTGCTGTAAGGATTATTAAATGGTTTAAACTAATTAAAATCACAAGAATGACAATTTATAAATCTGATTAAATTACAGCCTTTAACAGGACATTAGGTGAGGGGTGGTATACTCTCTGATTTAAAGTCAAGCTTCATGATGTAAGAGATGTGGATAAAACTGTGGAGTGTCATTACATGGAATAATTCAGAGTAGATGGTACGGATGATAAAGGTTTAGGTTCTTTGATTAGCAGGAGTACTGCTGCTGTATTTCACTATACTACAGGTGTACTGCAGTGTACCACAGCTGTGTGCTGAAGTGCTAAAACTCCCTGCTCATCCTATGAATATGTCACTTACTATATCATATCATATGTATGTTAGGAGGGAAATTCAAATGCTTTTATAATTAGGAAAGCTTAGAATGTGTGTTTCAGTTCTGAAAGTCCCTGCTAATTACTTGCATTATGAGGAAAATTCACACCTTATATGATTGAGAAGGCTTAAAATATATGTCCGTGTGTGTGTGTGTGTGTGTGTGTGTGTGTGTGTGTGCGTGTGTGTGTGAGAAAGAGAGAGCAACTCTGTGTGTGTGTGTGTGTGTGTGTTTCAGTTCTGAAAGTCCCTACTCACCACTTCCATATGTCACTGAATTACCCCATTAAAGAAAATACCTTTTATATTTAGAAAAGGTTTGTTGTTGTATTGGTGTGTGTGTGTGTGTGTGTGTGTGTATGTGTGTGTGTGTGTGTGTGTGTGTAAGTGTGTGTGTTTGTCCACCAAACTGATTATAATGTGTGACTATTTGGCCCATAATTGTGTGTTTCACTACTATCCATTAAGCACAGTTGATTTCTACTAAAATAGCTTTTAACTGAAAGAAAATAAAAACATTTTTGTTGAACTGTAACATTTCCTTGTTATTAATGAGGTTAAAGCTTAAGACTTTTGTGACATCTGCATTACTGTATTGTATGCATCAGTGAAACCTTATTGGTTATTGTAGAAACTTTTGTCAGTTTGGTGTTCTGGAGCATTCAGGTGTGTGTCTACAACATGGCAAGAAGGATAGACATCAGCCATAACCTCAAAGATGCAATTGTTGTTTACCTACGAATGCTGTTTCTAGACTTCAGTTCAGCATTTAACAATCATTCCTCAGCATCTTCTGGGTCTCAACACCTCGCTCTGTAACTGGATCCTGGACTTCCTGACCAGGAGAGCTCTGTGAGTCCAGATCGGAACAGCATCTCCACCCACTGGGGCTCACGACTGTGCATCGAGTTCGCAAATGACATGACCATGGTGGGTCTCATCAGCAAGAACGATGAGTCTATAAACAGAGACAAAGAACAACATCTAACAATCTGGTGTAGTGCCAACAACGTGTTTCTGAATGTGACTTCAGAAGAGCACAGAGCAATCATTCTCCACTGAACATCAGCGGATCCTTGGTGTTCACCTGGCAGAGAACCACACCTGCTCCCTGAATTTCAGCTCAATCACCAAGAAAGCCCAGTAGCATCTCTACTTTCTGTGAAGTTTGATGAAAGCTCATCTCCCATCCCCTATCCTAGGGCTTAATAAGAGACTCCCGCGCAGGAGGACGGCTGGGCTATTTCGGATTGTTAAGGGTTGATAGTGAGATGTTGTGTGGCACAAAGGATGGCTTCATAGCCTGAACAATGTTATGTGTTATGTCTGAATATTATTAGGAATGGTGACTACCTGATGTGGTGCATGTAGTGGAAGTGGGTATGAAAAGACAACTACTTCAGCATCTGAGACCAGTAGAGCAGAGGCAGCAACAGAACACAAACAGGCTGGGCCATTAGGCCACAGAATCGAGAGATTTAGACAGATATGCTACTGGACGATAGCCACCGCCATGCTCTTGGGCCAAGACTCTAGCAGTTGTGCCCCTGTCCTCGGTGACATAGAGACGAAATAGTCAGAAGTCATAGAGCTGGGGCAGAGCTCAGGGATTGTTTGAGGTAACAGAAAAAGTTCATCATTTCTTTAGTCCATTCCACAGTATCAGGCATGTCTCTGAGACAGCACTGGTGGAACAGGCAGTAATTGATCAGTCCCAGAAAACTGAGGAGACTCTTCTGTGTTTTTAGTGAATAGACTTCCATTATGACTCTCAGATGATCATACAAGAGTTTGAGCTGTCCTTGTGAGATGATACCCAAGATACTGCACCAGAGGCTTACTGAATTGAAGAGCGAGACCTTGAAGTCGAAGAAGCTTTATTGTCACTTCAACCATATATAGCTGATGCAGTACACAGTGAAATGAAACAACATACCTCCTGGACCAGAGGTGCTACACAGAACAAAAACAAAGTACAGGTGACGCGGACAAACACTGGGCCAGGTGTGTGAAGAGAAGTGAGCCTATTCTACAGCATTCTGCATCTTTCCCTGAGAGCAGAAAAGCCTTCTGGCAGGATGAGTGATGACAATGAAGAATGAACCACAGACGAGAACACAGCCAGTGAATCGATAAACCCTTGAGGTAGGCGTGTCATTGTTTGAATGTAAAGGCTAAGATCGTCTGCATCTGCTCACTGACAGGGATACTGAAAAAGGCACCACAGAGATCAACAACAGTAAAATGATCATGATCATGTGGTATGGCAGATGATATAGATCAGGCACTATTCGGATAATAGGTATCACTAGATCATAAATGCGACACAAATCTTGCATAAAATGGTAGTGCTTACCATTAGTTTTCCTTACTGGGTTGATAGGTGTATTGTATGGTGAACAGGTGGGTTTAATAACAACCTGCTCAAGCAGAGAGTCAATGACAAACTGAATACCCTCCTCCTTCTCAACAGACAGAGGATATTGTTTACAATAGGCAGGAGTTGATGAACAGAACAGTGTTAGCGACATACAGTGATATCTGTACATGACCTATGTTGTTGGAGTGTGTGGACCACCATTTGGAAGGTTTGATGGGTATTTTCAGGTTGTCACAGTCCTCAGTCGTGTCAGATGTACACATAACAGGAGAAAAACAGAGATTAATGAGAGAGTAATGAGAAAAAGACGTCCTACTTCAAAAGATAAACAACAGTTTAACCGTTTAGCCAAAACGTCACGACCCAACAGATGTTGGTGAGGATGGAATGACAACAAATCTGTGATAAAAAAAAGAATTTCAGGGTGAGAATATATCATTCTATATACACCCTGGTCCTGTAGGACCGTTGTTTCATTTCACTCTGTACTGCACCAACTGTATATGGTTGAAATGACAATAAAAGCTTCTTGACTCCTGACTTGACTCATTGAGTTATAAGGGTTATCAGGCCATCTTCAAACAACTTGCAAATCCTCACCATTTTACAGTGAGATCATTTACACATGGAGCATCATGGGAAATTTGGAGGCCAAGACAACAGTGTTTCCTTTCTGAACAATTTTTACAATGTGGCTGTTTTAATTTTCCTCCTAGAAGAGGCCACTGTCATTAGGAAATATCCCAGGATGCCCTAACTTCAGGATGGCATTGAGTCTGTGTTACCTTCTGGCTCAACTTTTTAGTTATGCGGTCATAACTAGCTACTCTGTAGCTTTCTTGTAAAAGAAAACATTATACATCAGACCAGGCCTCCTGATGTCCATTGTTGGAGCTTTGTTTGATGTCCAGGAGTTAGCATGGTCACTCTGACACTCTGCAGCTCCATATGCAGTGAGCTGTGCTGCTCTGTGTGATCTGACTCCTTTCTATCAGAAACACCGGTCACTTATTCAGCAGTTTGTGTTGCAGTAGATCTTCTGTGGGATCGGACCTGATGGCTATAGCCTGAATTAAACCATGACCTAACTGACTTCCTGTCCACCCCTCCCCCACTCTTCTCTTTCATTTCCTTTACTTTGAAGCTCCTACACTCCACATCAAAATCTAATGACCACTTTGCATGATCCTGTGTGCTCACATCACACACACACACACACACACACACACACACACACACACACCCTTTTCTTCATATTTAATCTCATATTATTCACATGATGTCAGATATTTGGATGTCACATGTTATAATGTCATGAAGTTAGAAAATGGCATCGTTTTAGTCACATGTGGAAAACGTATTATTTATTATTCTATAAAATAAAATACATTTTCTTTATTAAATGATAATATTGATGATAATCATTATTAAATGTTTTAGTTATTGTGACTATTTTTATACTTATTTCCAAAGCTACAAAAACAATATTGTTCCTATTGTGTGAATAATTAGGCACATTTAATTTTATCATTATTATTATTATTATTA
This sequence comes from Hemibagrus wyckioides, assembly GCF_019097595.1. NCBI lineage: Eukaryota > Metazoa > Chordata > Actinopteri > Siluriformes > Bagridae > Hemibagrus > Hemibagrus wyckioides. Next base: position 31,661,083 of record NC_080716.1, on the reverse strand, counting down.
TTATTATTATTATTATTATTATTATTATTTCTGTGTATTGTGGATGATGTGTGATCTGATCTGAGATCTGGGTTTGAACTCCACAGAATTAAGTTTAATACAGTAGTGTGAGATGAGTTTGGTTACAAACCAATATTCACTTCTTCCTCGTTTTAGCTGAAAACTGAAGCCAGGTTTCCTGTGAAGGAGGTGGTTTTTTTTTCCCTCTTAGTCAAATCGGAACTTTTTTGTCACCTAAACACCCAAACCCACACTCTCCCACTCCTCTCACCAACTATATAAACTGAAGAGTGGGGTGATATCTGCATTAATACCATTCTGCTCCTGACCATCAGCATCTTCATCATCTTCTTCGTCATCATCATCATCACCATCAGCAGTCATGATCTCTCGTTCTCTCCTGCTGGTTCTGCTGGGTCTCGCCTGCCTTCAGTCCTTCACAACAGCCCAGGGTAAGATACAGTTTATCTTTTTAATATTTTTGTCACTAAGTTTATTATTATTATTATTATTATTGTTATTATTATTATTATTATCATTATTATCAGTAGTATTAGTAAACTCCTGGTTTATTCTGGTGCTGAATTTCCTAAAAAGACGAGCAGGTTTCTGAAATTAAGCAGTGTTAATAAACCACTGTGTGTTTGTCACACTGTTACACGTTCCATAAACCTGCTTAGAGAAAACTTCACCATGTCACACACGTTTTTAAATCTGTTTATACCTCACATCATCCATAAGAGTCCCTGTGAATGAGCTGTTGCTATGGAAACAATTAGAATCAGTGCATTAATATAAACCTGCACTACTGTCAGAGCTGCTGTTATAGAAAACTAATCAACACCTTCTGACCAATCAGAGTCCAGAATTCAACTGTGACATAATACAGTTTAATAGCTACAACAGTCTGCATCTGATACTAGATATAAAAGTGTCTAATATTTTCTTATTGAACATTTAATCACAGAACTAAATACAGAAATGTTTTCACACAGGTCCAAATGCAAATGGACCAAAGACGTGCTGTGTCAGATTTCAGAATAAACCAATCCCTGTAAGAGTCATTGCATCGTATGCAGTAACAGATATTCAGTGTTCAAAACCTGGAGTCATGTAAGTTTTCAGCCTTGAAACTAATTTTTGTTCAGTTAATTTTAATTAATAATCTAAAGTTAGTATTTTCATGTCTATTGTTTCTTTATGGTTGTGTGTAACAGAATCTAACTTTATATTATCTTGGAGGTTTGGGGCGTGTCAGAGTGTCTGATTTTCTGATTTTATTGCAGTTTCACACTGATGTAAATCTTCTCTCTCCTCTGCAGCTTTACCCTGAAGAACGGTGGTCAGCGGTGTGTAGATCCCAGTGTCGAGTGGGTGAAGGATCGCATGAACAAAATTAACCAGCGTCTGTTTAACATCCAGACCAATTCTACAGAGAGTGTTTAAATCTCTACTTAAATAAGTAATGAATATTTCTTTTACAAAATGCACTTTTTACATAAACAGGTTTGTTTGTTTGTTATAAATTTAAACATAATTTGATTTATTCAATAAATTATTGACATGAATTCATTTATTTATTTGTGCATAAATGGCATCATAATTTAATTTTAAACATTAATATCTATAATATCTACACATACGGCTGATCAGTGTGTTTGTTTCATTTTGTGAATTTCTTTCTCCCGTGTATGACTTCCTGTTCTGGTGAAGAAAAGTTTGATTTGTTTCTGTCTTCATTTTTTTAAAAAACTCTTTCTCTCTTACAAAGTTTCAAATTGTCACAAAATAGTAGAAGAATGAAGGTCAATAAATAGTCACTGTATTAACATTTCTGTGTATTTATTTAGACTGACTGTTACAGAAATATAAATATAGATAGAAAACGTCATTTTCGAAATTAAAGACAAAGAGAAAAAAGGAATGAAGTTTAAGAAGATGATAGAATTTCCTTCAGTGTCGCCATCTTTCTCTAAAAGCAGAAATATTTCAGTGAATAACCAAGTAAATTTTCCTGAGGTGAAACACGTACCACGTTCTTGGCACCACTGTTTACAGAACTAAAGTTCTGTAAAAACTAAACTGAAAGTAATTACTTACTCAGTGAGACACAGCTGAACCACAGACACTCATACTGGACTAACGTGTGTGGGATCGGTGATAGCAGGTAGTGGACCAAACCACTGTGAAGCAGAGGGGGGATGAAATACTTTGAAACTTATAAAAACACACTTTTAAATTCATAATTTCCACCATTTGCTTTCAGTTCATATTATTAAATGATTTAAATTTACATGTTTAGGTTTACAATGATATATTAAGGGGAACAACGCTCAGGAATGGGGGGCGTGTCCCCCAGTTCCACCTGTGATTTCCGTGTGTGTGTGTGTGTGTGTGTATACACATATCTACTCTCTAACCTTCCTGAGCAGCAGCGCCCCCAAGTGGTGGTTTGATGCAGTAACAATGATCATGACCACTGACACTGTGGTTTTGTTGTTTTTGTGAAGCAATGATTCAAAAAGTGGAACTGAAAACTCGAGGAAGTTCTCAAAATAGAGATACAGTTCATATGGGGGTGAGTTACTGTGAATGAGCGGTTACTATAGAAATAATAATATTTAATGTTAACTGTCAGATAATAGTTACCAGGTCAGGGGTCATATTTATGATAGTTATGTTGTTGAAAGCGGCTCATTGAGAAAAGGAAGAATTTTTACAGACTTCTTCTCTTGTGATTTGTGAAGTGATGACATGACTTGTTAATAAAAGCGGACAATGAAAACAGAATGTTTCTAGATAATAATAATAATATAAGAAAGATGAATTTTCTCTTACTCTGGGCCATTGTGAAGGACTGAAGGCAGGCGAGAACCAGCAGGAGAGAACAATAGAACATGACTGCTGCTGACAAGGAGGATGATGATGATGATGATAAAGATGATGGTCAGGAACAGAAAGATATTAATGCAGATATCACCTTGTTCAGTTTATATAGCTGGTGAGAGGAGTGAAAGAGTGTGGTTTGTGTGTTTAGGTGACGTTTTCTTTGTCTAAGAGGGAAAAAAACTGACAGGAAATCCAGCTGCGGTTTTCACCTTAGTGAGAAAGAACTGAATGTTTAACACTTTTTTAACCAAACTCATCTTACACTTCTGTAGTAAAGTCCATAAGATTATATATAAATTAAGATTATAAGATTATATAGATGTCCTAAACATTTGTGTATAATGTCAGCAGTTAAATCTCAATACACAGATTTTAAAAAAATTCTTCTTATTATTAGATGTGCCTAATTCAATTCAATTCACTTTTACTATTGATCTCCTGAGTGCTGAAACCATCCTTGCCATGGTTGTGAAGGACTACATCAGACTGGGCTTGTCAGTCAGCATTACCTAAAGGTGATAAGGTAAGGAGGGCGGAGCCGGGAGAAATGACTGGTAAGTGTCTGGAGAATACTCTAATGTGTGTGTTGTTTTGCAATAAGCAGGAGATATGATAAATTAGGGTGTGTGTGTGTGTGTGTGTGTTTGTGTTAAGCTTGTCTTGTCATTTCATCCATATATAGCTGACACAGTAAATGAGAAAACGTTTCAACAGGAACCTGGTGCTACATAAAAAAACATAACATATAGCTACAAAACAAAAAACGACAACACAGAGCTAAGGACAGAAAGTTATCCTAGCTACATAAAGCGCAACATGTGTACAGTACAGTACAGGACACATAGTGCTGGAAAATGTGCAAATTTGAATAACTGTAAACCAGTGGTTTCTTTTTAACATATATATGTTAAAACATATATGTAAACATATATATATATATATATAGCAGCAGTTGGTGACAGTGAAAACGACAAAAATAGCAACAGAAGCAATTGAATAATGTGCAAATACAAGCAAGTAAACAGGTATAATGGGGGTGGAGTTAAAGATGCATGTGTTGAGTCTCACACAATTGAGTGAGTGAGTGATAGTGATAGATGATGAGATAGATAGATTGGCCTGAATGCTCCGGTACCTCTTTCCAGATGGCAGGAGGGTGAAGAGTGTGTGTGAGGGGTGTGTGGGGTGTGTAAGTGTGTGTGTGTGTGTGTGGGGTGTGAGGGGTGTGTGGTAAAGAGTGTGTGTGAGGGGTGTGTGGAGTCATCTACAATGCTGTCTGCTTTGCGGATGCAGCATGTGGAGTAAATTTCCATGATAGAGGGGAGAGATCATCTTCTCAGCTGTCCTCACTATACGCTGAAGGGTCTTGCGATCAGAGACGGTGCAGTTACCAAACCAGGCAGTGATGCAGCTTCTCAGGATGCTCTCAATGGTCCCTCTGTAGAAGGTGGTCAGGATGGGAGGAGGGATATGGGCTTTCCTCAGCCAGTGACTGAAAGTTGGAGATCAAAACGCAGGTAAATTAAAGATATCTTTGAATTATCCCAAGCCTACACATTCCTATTTCCACATTCCAAGCAGAACCTTATGAAACATTACACTGGTGACGAAATCTAAGAAATTAGGATGATACACTGTGATAGAAGCATGCCACTGGCAGAGATTGTGAAGTCCTTCAAAAGTTCCAACATCAGACTCACCTTGACCTGCATGCTGTGGTAAAAAAATCTAAAGTGAAATCTTCTGACTCCAATCACCACATTGACCAGACTAGCTCAGTCAAACAAGCACAGTAAAGTAAAGAAAAAGACAATTCTTCAGACTGGATGATCACATAGATGAGGTTTATTGTAGTCAGCACTGAATACAAGTTATGAGCTGCTCACAAAAAACATCCCATCAATCTCATTAACCCTCAGTTTCAAAGCTGTAGACCTAAAAAAAAATCCCACACTGCACAGCAGAAACAGCACTTCCAGGCCCTGCTCCAAGCCCAGGCAAGTGTTCAGAGCCTGGTCCAGCCAGCAGGTACTTCTGCACTGCCCAACAGGGCCATGCCCCATATCATGCTGACAAAGATGGGACAACAGGATGCCCATCACTTCAGTCTCCTCAAATTGTGGGGAGAGGTGATCCCTGTGGCTTTGGTGACAGTAATTCCAGAGGAGCTGGGACCAGAGGTAAATCTACGATTGGAGACTCAGTCCAGCCAAATTACAGGCATTTTTTTTTAAACACGTTCTTGCTCTACACAGTCAAACTAATTCCAGAGAGCAGCACATAAAATTCCTACACTGATGGTGGTACACAGCCACCTCTAACAACCAAGGCTATACTTGATATGGGAGTAATTTAGTAATTAATCTAAATTACAAATACCTACATATCGAGTGCCTCATGTTAACAAACTGCTTGATGGGTTAGATGCAGTTCTTGGTTAATTCATTGTAGACTTAAAAAAGACATATTGACAGATCCCCTTGGCCACAATATCTTGGGGGTGGGGGGCTGCCTTTTTCTCTCTGTTTGGGTTCCACCAATTTGTGTCCTTTCCTTTTGGGTCAGTTGGAGCCTCTTTGATATTCCAACTAGCGGGACTCACCTAAAGAAGTGTGCGACTGGACGAGTGGAAGTAGGGTGTCTGGATATCCACTTGCTGCTGCTGCTGCTGCTGCTGCTGCTGCTGCTGATGATGATGATGATGATAGAAACACAATTCTCTTATTGCAGAGATCACATCAGCACTTGAGAGGTCCTATGAGAGGAATGATAGTGGGTTGGTGTGTGGTTTGGGTTAAAGGGGAAAATGTTTCAGTTTGACTCAGAGAGAAAGAAAACACACCTCTTCCACAGGAAATCCAGCTGTGGTTTTCAGTTAAGGTGAGACAGATGTGCACAGAGTTCAACACTTCTTCACTGGTAAACCTACATCAATGCATAAAATAAAATTATTGGAGTGAAATAACAAAGCTTCCAAAGTCAGATCTTATGTTAAACAACACGCCACATCACACAACACAGACACACAGTCTCCAAAGTTACAAAGGTACATAAAATATTTAGTTTATAAAGGTTTGGATAAAAGATTATCAAGGCTGAATGTTTTTTGGCTTAAATACAAATCAAAGTGATTTTTTCCCATACTGATGTCATGTTGTGTTTTTGACTCTAAACAGATTCTTTTTAATTCTACACATATTCTATTCTTTTGTCTAAACATCTATAAACATTCTAAAATAAAATTTACATAGCAAATCATTAATAACTAAACTACTGTTTTCCACAGTAGCTTTTAAAAAGTGTGAGAGAAAAAGTGCAGGGCATTGTGTGAGAAAATGACCACAGTGCTCTTTGTGGTCAACAGAAATGTGTGTGTGTGAGTCTGTGTGTGTGTGTTGGGGGTTAAGTGCAAAGTAGATAGCGGTTAACACGCTATGTAGCCCATAGATCACGTAGAAGTGTAGTGAAATGTGTAAAATTTGTAAAAACATGTTTAAAAAGCCACAGATAAGTGAGTAACATGGCTGAATGTCAGTTTATGGCTATAAGACAAATGGAAGTGTTTATGTTTTGTTTCATAGTGATGCGTCACATTGCTGAATTTGATCCGTCACTTCTTCTGTACAAACATCTAGAATTCTGTTGCTATTTTTGTCGTTTTCACTGTCACCAACTGCTGCTATATATATATATATATATATATATATATGTTTACATATATGTTTTAACATATATATGTTAAAAAGAAACCACTGGTTTACAGTTATTCAAATTTGCACATTTTCCAGCACTATGTGTCCTGTACTGTACTGTACACATGTTGCGCTTTATGTAGCTAGGATAACTTTCTGTCCTTAGCTCTGTGTTGTCGTTTTTTGTTTTGTAGCTATATGTTATGTTTTTTTATGTAGCACCAGGTTCCTGTTGAAACGTTTTCTCATTTACTGTGTCAGCTATATATGGATGAAATGACAAGACAAGCTTAACACAAACACACACACACACACACACCCTAATTTATCATATCTCCTGCTTATTGCAAAACAACACACACATTAGAGTATTCTCCAGACACTTACCAGTCATTTCTCCCGGCTCCGCCCTCCTTACCTTATCACCTTTAGGTAATGCTGACTGACAAGCCCAGTCTGATGTAGTCCTTCACAACCATGGCAAGGATGGTTTCAGCACTCAGGAGATCAATAGTAAAAGTGAATTGAATTGAATTAGGCACATCTAATAATAAGAAGAATTTTTTTAAAATCTGTGTATTGAGATTTAACTGCTGACATTATACACAAATGTTTAGGACATCTATATAATCTTATAATCTTAATTTATATATAATCTTATGGACTTTACTACAGAAGTGTAAGATGAGTTTGGTTAAAAAAGTGTTAAACATTCAGTTCTTTCTCACTAAGGTGAAAACCGCAGCTGGATTTCCTGTCAGTTTTTTTCCCTCTTAGACAAAGAAAACGTCACCTAAACACACAAACCACACTCTTTCACTCCTCTCACCAGCTATATAAACTGAACAAGGTGATATCTGCATTAATATCTTTCTGTTCCTGACCATCATCTTTATCATCATCATCATCATCCTCCTTGTCAGCAGCAGTCATGTTCTATTGTTCTCTCCTGCTGGTTCTCGCCTGCCTTCAGTCCTTCACAATGGCCCAGAGTAAGAGAAAATTCATCTTTCTTATATTATTATTATTATTATTATTATTATTATTATTATTATTATTATTATTATTATTATTATTATTATCAGTAGTATTAGTAAACTCCTGGTTTATTGTGATGCTGAATTTCCTAAAAAGACGAGCAGGTTGCTGAAAATAAGCAGTGTTAATAAACCCCTGTGTGTTTGTCACACTGTTACAGTAAAATACTGAGTGATGTGGTGTGATGAAGCAGAGTTACTGTTACCACTGGAAAGTTGGTGATTTTCCTGTAACAGCATGTCCCCAAGTGTTTTATTACTCTTACACCAAATTAGCAACGGCTACAATTTTTATATCTTAAAGAATGACCTTTCATATGCTTTACAGTTCCATTTAATGTCAGTGAAACAAGTTACACTTTGTTCTCATTTACATTATAATATATGAGTTCCTGGCTTCTCTTTTTCTCTCTCTTTAATTTAATAAAACAAAACAAAAATACATCTTATCACATTACTGAGAAACATTAAAGTGTAAATTCCTCTGCCTTGAAGATTTTGGAAAAACTAAAGTTTAAAACAAAAGCTCTGACACTGGGGTCAAAAAATATTATTCAATAAATTCAATTCATGTTAAATAAATGTCTCCTTAAAGAAAACTTCACAATATGAACAATTTAATACATTTATCTGTTTAAGTCTCACATGTGCTGTACAGGTCCCTGCTGAGCTGTTAATATGGAAACAAATAACCTGTAAGAATCAGTGCATTAATATAAACCTGCTGTTATAGAAAACTAATCAACACCTTCTGACCAATCAGAGTCCAGAATTCAACTGTGACATAATACAGTTTAATAGCTACAACAGTCTGCATCTGATACTAGATATAAAAGTGTCTAATATTTTCTTATTGAACATTTAATCACAGAACTAAATGCAGAAATGTTTTCACACAGGTCCAAATGGACCAAAGACGTGCTGTTTCAGATTTCAGACTCAACCAGTCCCTATCAAATTTATTGCAGGATATGCCGTAACAGACCAGTGTACTAAATCTGGAGTCATGTAAGCTTTCAGCCCCTCAATAATATATATTTCTTTAATTCATTCATAATAACTTTTCACTTTATGTGGCTTGGACAAACTTCTGTCCTAGCTCTGTGTTGTTTTTGTGTTTAAACTTTATGTTGTATGTTTCTGTAGCACCAGGTCCTGGAGAAACGCTGTTTCATTTAACCATGTACTGCGTCAGCTATATGGGGTTGAAATGACAATAAAGCTTCTTGAATCTTAATTCTTTTTATGCACTCATTTTTATTCATAATAAAAGTTAGTATTTTCAAGTTATCTTTATGGTTATGTGTAACAGAATCTAACTCTATATAATTTTAGAAGTTGGGGTGTGTCAGGATTTTCTGATTTTATTGCAGTTTCACACTGATGTAAATCTTTTCTCTCTTCTCTGCAGCTTTACTCTAAAGGGCGGTCAACTGGTGTGTGCAGATCCTGACCAAATGTGGGTGAAGAACCTCAAGAACAGAATTGACGAGCGTCTGTCTTACAGTCAGGCCCATATTGGAAGTGAGTGAAACTCCACTGAAAATCCATTATAACAAAATGAATATTTCTTTTACAGAATGAAAAGCATGAATAAAAATGCATAATTGCTCCGGCTTATTCAGAACAATCTTTGTGTGCATCATTTCCTGTAATAAAGCAGGCGGATTAAAGTTGTTTTTTTCCTTTTATCTTTAAATAAAAATAAATGTTATGTTCAAAGCAGTTAAGCAGCTTTTGTATGTGTTTTTCTCATGAACTTGTTAAACTGTAAACCTGTAATTACAGAATGTAAATACTTTAAAGACAAAATATCAAATGTTATGCATAAAAATTCTCAAATTTACAAAATGAATAGCAGAACAGCAAACAAACAAACAAACAAAAACAATTGGATGTGACATTTAATGTCAGGAGCTGAAGGGTTTCAGAAAGCATCAGGAGTAATGAATTATTTATTAAATATTACTTTTGTCATAGGAATTGATTATAAACTTTGTGTATGTGTTTTCTGTTACCGTAGCAATAGCTGTATAGTCTGTATAATGTAGTATCTATAAATGTACACTATAATGTTCTTGTCACATCCGGACATTATTATTATTATTATTATTATTATTATTATTATCAGTAGTAGTAGTACGCCTGGTTTATTGTGATGCTGAATTTCCTACAGTAAAATACTGAGTGATGTGGTGTGATGAAGCAGAGTTACTGTTACCACTGTAAAGATGATTTACCCTTAACAGCATGTGTTTTATAAAGCCCAAATGTTTTATTCCTCTTATACCATGGCAATTTTTACATGGTTACAATTTTTATGTCTTAAAGAATAATCTTCAAACATTTTGTCTCTTTATAGTTACATTTAATGTCGGTGAAACAAGCTAGTTTCTGTTCTCACTTACATTATAGCAATTGCATACATTAGTTCTTCACCAGTCTCTCTTTTTATTCTCTCTTTATAAATACAAAAATAGACTATGCTTAAGGTATATGTGTCTGTGGTTTCGGCTTGCCACATTCCTACTGACTGACCCTCCGTGGGGAGGCATTCCCTGTCTCTCGGTTTCTGTGCAGTGTCAGACTGGTAAGGTCTTTCTGCAGACTACGGGTCCCTTCTTGAGATCTGTCTATAGTCCCTGTTAGTTTTAACAACACCCTCGTCTCAGCCTCTGAGAAGTTTCTGACTGTCAAGGTGGCTATGTTACTAGCGTTTACCTTCCTTAAAAAAGTAGTAGATTTGCAGGCCCTCTTGCATAACCTTCTCCTGCTTGACCCTGGACTGGTCAAGGTTTTATATGCCCTTGGTTTTGTATGGTCTTGTTGACCCATGTTGCTGCATCACCTTACCCCACATTGGCCAATAAATCTGGTGTGTTTACACACGTTTCAGACACAGACTCACACATAAACGTTCCCATAGCACTTCATGAGGCTGTGTCTCATGCCCTTCTCAGGGAACTGGGTTACATAAGTAACCTGAGACATTTTTGTATATAAGAGTTAAATTAACTATTATATGATCTTTTATTGTTTTAATCAGAGCATGACAAACAAGTTTCACCTGCTTCAAACAATATACAACGTAAGTAATCACCTATACAATATTTTTGGTTGAATGTAAGTATTTATATTAGTATATATAGTAGCCTCGTACTTTAAAATGTATAATTGTACAGTTATGTCTAGATTTCTAGTATTGTATAGTTTTATCTCCAATGACATAGTATTATCTACAGTTGGATAGTATTATTATGGTAGAACCTACATTAGTATTCATGGTACACTATTATCTCTTCTATTATATTGACATAAATAGAGGAATAGCATTCAGATATATAAATCTGTGTGATCTATATAATCTAAATGTATGTGGCTCCGGATAATTGCATCTCACAAGTGCTGTGAATGTAAACATCAATTTAATTTAGTAGATGTGTTTGGGTTATGGTAGTACAGAAGTAGTTATAGTATTTATAGTGGTATTTGAAAATTGTATAGCTTTTGTAAACGTTAGTATAAGGGTTAAATAACCTATAATATATTTTATTGTTTTAACCAGGGCCTGACAAATCAGTTTTAACTCCCTCAGATAATAAAGAACGTAAGTAAATGAATCATGTACACATTTCTTGTTGTGAATAAGAATTTATATTGTAAATAAGTAGTATTATATTTATTCTAAGAGGTAATATATTTACTCTACTACTTGAGTAATTTGTACTTGGATTAAGCTAGTATAGAAGTATTTATAGTGTAACAGTGCTAGTATAGTAGTATAGACAGTTGTATGGCTTTTGAATGTTAGTATAAGGGTTAAATGACCTACGGTATTATATGTTTTTTTGTTTTAACCAGAGCCTGAAAAAACAGTTTTAAGTGCCTCAGATAATGAAAAACGTAAGTAAATGGATCACATACACATATTATACACATACACATTAGTATCCATAGAAGCATTAATAGTACCTTAATATCTATAATTGTATTGGAATATCTAGAGTTATAGTATCGTATGGTTTTACCTACAGTGGCATAGTAGTATCTACAGTTGTATAGTGTTATTATGGTAGTACCTACATTACTATACATGGCATAATATTATCTTTAACATTATAAAAAGTTGGATGATGTTAGCAGAGAGTAATGTATAGTTGAATAATACCTACTGTGGTATTTATTAGTGTATAAATTTAGGTGAGGCTGATTTTGGTTCATATCGTAGCCTACATGACTTTTCTAATGTTGCTTGGCAGGCTCAACCTAAATACATAGAATGTTGTCTTAGCATAGAATGCCTGCCTTAATGTAGCATTTATTGTGTTTGAGCACAAGTTATATGTTTTCAAGTGGATGAATATTTTGGTGGACTGGTGTTATTGCTAGCAGAGACAGTTGGACTATTTTATTATGTGCTTAACTTTAATATGGTTTTTTATTTACAGCAATTCTGTATGTATTTAGTGTCCTCTCACTCATATATACAGCATTTGCTTGTATTTTAGTATTGTACTCCAATATCTATAGTTTTATCTGCAATGGCATAGTAGTATCTAGTCACGTAGAGTGATTTTGGTGTATATGGTATAGTATTATCATTAACATTATGAGAATATAAATAGAAGAATAGTGTCCAGATGTATAAATATGTTAAATGTAAATTGATCTGGATAAGTGTATCTGGATAAATTGCATCACATACTGGTATCTATAGTGGAATGGTGTCAGTATAGTAGGATCTACAGTGTTAAAGTGTAGGCATAGGAGAATCTATAGTGTTACAGTGTTAGTGTACACCGATCAGGAGTAACATTATGGCCAACTGCCTAATATTGTGTCGGTCCTCCTTTTTCTGCCAAAACGTCCGCCGTCCTGCACTGTGTATTCTGACCCCTTTCTATCAGAACCAGCATTAACGTCTTCAGCAATTTCAGCGACAGTAGCTCGTCTGTTGGATTGGATCACACGTATCTATTTTTGATAGAGACTGACCACTGCAGACCGGGAACACCCCACAAGGGCTGCAGTTTTGGAGATGCTCTGATCCAGTGGTCTAGCCATCACAATTTGGCCGTTTGTCAAACTCGCTCAAATCCTTATGCTTGTGCATTTTTCCTGCTTCTAACATCAACTTTGAGGACAAAATGTTGACTTCCTGCCCAATATATCCCACCCACTAACAGGGGCCATGATGAGGAGCTCATCAGTCTTATTCACGTCACCTGAGACTGCTCACAATGCTATGGATGATCGATGTAGTAGTATAGACAGTTAGCGTATATTAGTTTGTGCTTAAGTTTAATATGACCTTTTATTGTTTCAACCAGAGGCTGATCAACCAGTCTCTACTGCCTCACCCAGTAGAAATGGTAAGTGAATGAATTATATATACAGTATTTCTGTAAACACTCAATAAAAAATGGTGCAGAAAGTAATCATGTACAGAGTATTTGCTTTTTTTCTATTACTGTAATATCTAATATCTATAGTTTTAAATGCAATGGCATAGTAGTATGTACAGTTGTATAAGGTTATTATGGTATACATGGTACAGTATTATCATTAACGTTATAATACAAATAGAAGGATAGTGTTCAGATGTATTAATAAGATTAACAGTGATGCAAATTGCTCAGGATAAGTGCACCTGGATAAATTGCATTGCACAGTGATATCTACAGTGGAATGGTGTTAGTATAGTAGTATCTACTGTGTTAAGGTGTGGGCATAGGAGAATTCATAATGGTACAGTGTTAGCATAGTATTATAGACTGTTGCACTGTTTTACTGTATGTTGGTATAAAAGATATATTTTCATTTAACTTATATTGTTTTAACCAGAGCCTGTTATTACTACTGAACAACTTTCTACTTCATCAGCCTGTCAGGACTCGGGTATGGACACAAGTGCGGGTACTTAATGCTTTTACTGAACATAAAAATACAAACACGTGACACGCAATAGATAAACAGTCACAGGTCAGTGATGTACAAACAATATAAACAAGATCACGTAAGATCAGAAAACAAACAGACTAAAGCCAAGAAAGTTTAACCTACAATAAACAAGGGCTTGATCACAACTGGAACACAGAAACCATTTCTGTATTTGTACTGGGAAGTCTAGTTCCCATCATGACACACCTACTTTAGAACATAATATGACAACAGCACCTCTAGTGGTCTAGTGTTAGTATAGCAGTCTTCACTTTTTCTCTCATTAAACTGAAAAAGCCTTATTTAAAAGTTTAGAGCAAAATGATAAAGGTAGAATATTTTATAGTATATAAACCAAAAATGCTGCAAAGTAGCCTAGTGGGTAGTGTTTCCAACTATATATAAGTGAATATATAGAGTTTGTTTAAACACAATAAGCAATACACATGCATAAAATTAATATTCAAACTAACCTAAAATTGGTGAGGATGGTGATGATGCTTTTTATCTGCTCCATCATGTGTCCAGCCCTGGTCCACTTCAACTTGTTCATCATCTGACTAGAATTAGAGTTTCCGGGTTCACTCGGAGAAGAAACCTGAGTCACGTTGCTGCTGCTGCCTCCAGAGCTGAATTCAGGGATTTTTGATTTTACTATGAAAATGGTTATCTAAGATACATTAGCCCAGGACAGAGTGTCCCGAGATATAGAATATATCAAACTAGAACAAAGTGAAGACTGAAGAGTGATTGGTGAATGATAAGGTGCAGCGATCACCTGGTTCAAAAGTTAAATATAGAATAAACACATTTGATTAGTAAAACAAATTCAAATGTGATGTTTAAATTTACGGCAAAGCTCCACTAAATAACAGCGCTAATAAGTGGGGGGTGTGGTGGGGCGTTTGCCATCAGGACTACAGAACTGACTTGTCAATTTGCTCCACAGCCAATCACGTGCCCCCTCCATGCTCAGGGCCCCAGGGCTTCAGCCCCACCTAGCCCTATTGTTAATACGGCCCTGCTCACAGCCTATGGGTCCACATGCTGTACATGAGTAAAGTTTTGCTATTTTTTATTTTAGCTACAAGTCATCCAACTCAACAGGTTTACACAGAGCAACTGGGTAATTTGTTACTGTTTCTTTTTTAGTGTGTGTGTGTGTGTGTGTGTGTGTGTGTCAATCTGCAGTATTTTTCTTCTAAAGGATTCCTAACAAAGACTAAATCATCTTTATGCCCAATAGGAAGTAAACTACATTTTATAGTATAGTGGTCTCTATAGTGGTATAGAGTTAGTCTAGTTGTGTGGATTTAGTAAATGTTTTTATTATTAACGTAAAATCATAATCAGCTTTTTTTTTTCCAAACCAGAGTCTGACGAGACAGATTCTCCTGTCACACTGATTACGGTATGTAAATAAATGAATCACATGGATGTGCATTTTAGTATTTTTACAAGTATTCTGATTAGTAGTAGTCTAGAGTGTTTATTATCTATAGTTGTAAGGGGAACGTCTGTCATTTTACAGTTTTTGTATAAAATGCTGATGGTGCTATAGTATTAGTATAGGAGTATCTATAGTGGTGTAGAGTAAGACTAGCAGTACATTTAGAGAATTTGTCCTTACCAGATCAACTATCTCGTTTATATCACTCATTACCCTATCTATAGGGCTGTCTTTGTGAATTTAAATTAAGACAACACTCAAGTGTATCAGGACACCTTGAAATCGTATATGTTTAAGCCTGAAACAAAGCTTGTGAGCAGTGAGGCCTTCAACTAAAATGGCCACTTAGTACAACAAAAAATTTAATAACCAGCCCACTTATGTTAGTTTGATGAACTTGGGATGCATCACTTTAGAATTTTTATCCCACAAACTCACAACACACTCCTCCACCCATCTGGAATTTAGAAAACAACATACTGTCCTCCCGCATGTGGCTCTCTGCAGAAATCTGAAACGATTGTACGTGATGTAGCTAATACAATCCACTTCAAATTAGCTTGTGGCTAATTCCGCTGACAGGACAACGCTCAACAAATCAAACTAGTCCGCTCTGTAACAATTAGTGTCTGTGTCTTCACACAAAACTCGAGTAACTCTGTGACAAAAAAAGAAAACATTCATTTGGCCTAAAAGGAAACGTACCTTCAGCAGATGTGGTGATTTCTGTATTCAGTAAACATGGGAGCAGAAAAAAAAGAGCATTCCCTTCGCGCATGGGGTCTTATATCCAGTTATTAACCTTTCACCTTATTGGTCAATATAAGTCATGTGAAAAGCTGGTTTTACAAACGCTCATCAGTTTTTACACATGAATATTATTATATTACATTTTGAACAAAAGAATTCATAAAAAGTAAAACATAATAAGAACAAAGATATGTTTGAAAAATAATTTCTAGGGAAAATAGTATTCAGACCCCATAAATGACCAAGATTAGTACTTTGTTACAAATCCAATAAAAATCCAGAAATCAACCCAGCTTATCTAACATATTTATTTAATTATTTATGTATTTATTTAATAAGCTTCAGAGTGCTAAGCCAGGATGGATAAATGAATGCAGAGATGTTTCCACACAGGTTAAACTGGAGAAGATGTGTATTGCTTCACATACTGGAGGAATCCAATAACTGTAAAAGTCATTAAAGTGTGTGAACATCCAAAAGCTGGAGCCATGTAAGTTTTCATCCAGTTGTTACTCTTCCCTTTGGTTGGTATTTAAAACAACTTGAAATGTATGTTATAATAAGTTATGATAACTAATTGCTATTCAAATGTATTTTTTAACTGCAGGTTTACCCTACAGGAGGACATTGTTCATTTTTTAATATTAAAGGAAATTAATATATAATTTTCCTTTTTTGTATAAATTCCCAATTAAAATGTTATATACATTAAATGAAGTTCATCATAATATCACATTTTTGAGAGCAATATTTAATAAAAAGAGAAGAAAAGTTATTTATATACCGAAATAGATAAAACAAATAATTATATACATGCATGCATACATACATACAGTACATACATACATACATACATACATATGTAGTAGATCTGTGTTGTGTCAAAAATAAAGAGAAGTCAGTGCCTCAGAGACAGGGGTGGGCGATCCTCTCTCAGCCCTTCAGGGACTGACCAAAGCTCCATCCAGACACTTTTTTTTTGGAAAGCGGTCAGCAGCCAAACACAATTACAATGTGGCCAACTGTGAGCTGCTGGGGGTGAAGTTGAAGCTGGAGGAGTGGAAATGTTGGTTGGAGCAGACAGAATTTGTAAATTTTCCCTTTTCACATTTTCAGTGACCAAAAGAAGCTGGACTACTTGTACATCAAGTGTCTGTACCACAGACAAGCACGCAGGTCCCTGTTCTTTAGGCTTAACTTTACCCTCTCTTACCACCCAGGCTCTAAAACACCAAGGCAGATGTGATGTCCCACATGTATTTGGCCATGCCCCAAATGGAGAGAGAGGAGCTGAGCTTGCTCCTAACTTCACACAACACAGCTGCATTTCCACATTCACAGTCACCAGACATCTTTTGATTGTGAATGTTGCTCAGTTGTATAAAATGAAATTCAATTAGATAACCCATACGCAGAGTACCCCTGTTGTACAGCCATGTTTAATGTTCTTGAACCTAACTCAACTTCTTGTTCAACACTCAACTTGTGTTCTGTGACTTAAAATTTCTTTCTTTCATGTTAAGATTTTATGGAATTTCACTTTTTCTGGCTTTAAACTTTTGATTAAACCGTTTGACCAGCCTTTGTGCATGGTTAACACTGGTGCCAAATGATTTAGTCCCCACTAATTAGTACAGTTTGTGTAGTGTCCATGACATAAATATGGTTCCCTGATCAGTCAGGATCTATTTCTGGATCTTTACTTACATGATAACATGGAAGCCTGCCTCTGAAACACCGTGTGCTGAGATGAAGAGGAACTGCTTCCATGTATTGTTTTGCATAATCCACCAGGAAGAACACAAGTGATGCCCATGTGCAGTGCACTCTAATGGACCAACAAGATCCATCCCAATTCTTTAGAAGGGCAGCACACTGGCCTGGGCCTTACCCACACACCTTAGGCTCCAGGGTCAGCAACCCAGCAGGGAGAGACAGACATATTTATTTTTAGGTATAATATAGAATAGAAGCCTTTTTTATCACATAAACATTATGACACAATGAAATTCTTAGCATATGCCAACTTGATAACCATCAGCCGTGATAGAGCATCCCTGGAGCAGTGACGGTTAAAGGCCTTTCTCTAGGGCCCAACAGTAGCAGCTTGGTGGTGCTAGGGCTTGAATTCCAATGCTTGAGCCACTGGACCCACCACTAGGGGTAGCACAAACTGCTCCAGTACCGGTACCAGCTCCAGTAAGAGGTCAGCTACTTCTTCAGCACCATACTTCACCACCAGCAGCCACCTTTGGCAGGCATTGGAAGCTATTGGGTGACCACTAATGGGTAGCTGAGTTTGCCATTCCAGGGTGAAGCCAACCTGTCCCAATAGGTGCAAGGTACTCCAGTCGGTTCACAACTGGCAGCTGGCCATGAGCTGTGCTTTTCCAGACAGCAGTGCAGGAAGTAGACCATCCACTGGGAATGAGACCACCTGCATGCTAAAAGAGGTTCACAAATAATTGCGGGGCATCCTGTGGTCCCATCTTCATCAGTTTGATGAGAGGTGTGACCTGGGTGGGCACTGCAGGATTACCTGCCAGCTGGACCAGGCTCCAAAGCACCTGCCAGTCCTCCAGTGGTATGGTGTTATTATGTTATTATAATAGAATAAAGAGTTGTGTTGGTTTACTATATGCTGGTATAATTACATTTAATAATAATTTTTTCTTTCTTTTAACCTGACAAGCCAGAATCTCCTGCCTCATACAACATGGTATGTAAATGAATCATAGTTTGCTTATACCCCAGCTTATTTGTCTTCAGAAAGCACTCTGTGTACATTTGTTTAAATTGTCTGTACTGTCTTTCTAGAGTAGGGAAAAAGAAGTTATTTACAGAAGATTGGGAAAAAAGAGATGATGGCAAGCAAGCAGTTTAAGAGGCATGTGTATCAGTGTCCCCACTATATCACAGAGTATGACAAGCACTCTCTTTGCTTAGTTTGTTTGTGTAACGGAGCATACTGAACCAGAACACCAGAGGGAGCCATCGCCCGAGTACTGAACTGACTTCCGGTACTCGGGTATTTAAACAGCACGCTGCCCTTTGTTCACTGCAAAGTATCGTGATCTCTGCATTGCATACTGAGCGTTACTCCATTGATTGCCTTGATTATTCCATGTATGATCCTTGCCTGTTCCTGGTTGACCTAGAGTTTCGGTTTTGTGTTTTGGTTTTGTTTCTATAGTGTTTGTTTACCGGTTTTGACCCTTTTTGCCTGCCACTCTGACTTTCGATTTTTGCCTGCCATTTGGATAATAAAGATCTGCATATGGATTCAGCTACACCTGTTTCGAGTGCGTCCTTACAGTTGGAGAGAGGAGCATGCCTGTTCAGCTCTAGAGGGAGCTGGCTATGTGCATTGCGAGAGGTTTACTCTTTGCAAGCTCCAAACCCAATTGGCTCGATTTTTCAGCAGGGCTTCTGTGCATCAGGGCTTGGGCGGGTGTCCGTGCTAGCCTAAAAACAAATCCTAGCCACCCAGCACTCCCCTCCATACTTGTATCAAATGTCTGCTCCCTGGATAATAAACTGGACTACATCCGACTCCAGCAAACTACACGGCATGAATACAGAGACGTTTTTGTTTTTTTGGAGACATGGCTCAACGACAGAGTTCTGTTGTACATCAATGGATCCTATATGGAGATCATCAAGAGCACAAAATTCCTTGGTGTTGAACACCAGCTCCATCATGAAGAAAGCCCAGCAGCATCTCTACTTCCTACGTAGGCTGAGGAAAGTTTCTTTCCTCAAGCCATCAGGCTCCTCAACATCCAGAACTAAACTGTTTCAACTCACAGACACACTCAACTGTGTGAACTGACCTGTGTCCACTGTGTGAGATTTAACACATACATCTGTAACTCCACCCACGCTATAAATGTTTATATTTTGTATTTCCACAATTATTCAATTGCTGCTACTGCTATTTTCTTGCACATGTCAAACTGTCAGCAACTGCTGTAGTACTGTATGTATATGTTTACAAACATATATCTTATAAGAAACTACTGGTTTACAGTTCTTCTAATTTACACATTTTTTGTTTACACAATCTTTCAGCGCTATGTGTTCTGTACTGTTTTTTTGTGTTTTTTTTGTGGTTTCTGTTTGTACTGTCTTCTGTCTTGTACTGTTTGCACCTGGTTGCACATGTTGCACTTCATGTAGCTACAACAAACTTTCTGTCCTTAGCTCTGTGTTTTTGTTTTTGTTCTGTAGCTATATCTTATGTTATGTTGTCTTTGTCTTTATTATTTTAGTCCAATAAACTTGCACTCATTTCAATTTATTTTATGCACTTATGTAGGTTTAGCAGTGAAGAAGTATTAAACTCTGCGCAGATCTGTCTCACTATAACTGAAAACCACAGCTGGACTTCCTGTGAAAGAGGTGTGTGTTTTTTCTCTTTGCGTCAAACTGAAACATTTCACACTTCAAACCAAACCACATGCTACCATTCTTCTCAGAGGACCTTTCAAGTGCTGCGGTGATCTCTTATCATCATCATCATCATCATCATCATCACCACCAGTCCTGTTCTGTCCTGCAGGTTGCATGCCCTTTAGTTCTGCACAATTCAGAGTACGATAAAGATCACTACCTTTATTCTATCATCAAGATCCAGCTACCACCCTCACTGGACCCCTTGCAGTTTATGTATCTTCCTAATTGTCTCATGGATGATGCCATCACCACAACCCTCCATCTGGCCCTCACCCACCTGGACAATAGGGACTCATCTGTAAGAATGATGTTCATAGATTCAGTTCAGCATTCAACACAATCATCCCTCAGCACCTGATTGAGAAGCTGAGCCTGCTGGGCCTGAACACCTCTCTCTGCAACTGGATCTTGGACTTCCAGCACCACCACACTGAGGACTGGAGAACCTCAGGGCTGTGTGCTCAGCTCACTGCTGTTCACTCTGCTGACTCACGACTGTGCAGCAATGCACAGATCCAACCACATCGTCAAGTTGGCCAGTGACACAACCATGGTGGGTCTCATCAGCAAGAATGATGAGTCAGCATACAGAGAGGAGGTGCAATAACTAACAGCCTGGTGGAAAGCCAACAACCTCTCCCTGAACATCGACAAAAGTAAAGAGATGATTGTTTACTTTAGAGGGGCACAGCATGACAGTTCTCCACTGAACATCGACGGATCCTCTGTGGAGATCATCAAGAGCACCAAATTCTTTCATGTGGTGGAGAACTTCACCTGTTCACTCAACACCACCTCCATCACAAAGAAAGCCCAGCAGCATCTCTACTTCCTACGGAAGCTGAGGAAAGCCCATCTCCCTTCCCCCATACTGACAATGTTCTACAGAGGGTCATCTGGAAAGAGGTACTGAAGCATTCGGGCCCTCCTAACCAGATTGTGTAACAGTTTCTTTCCTCAAGCCATCAGGCTCCTCAACACCCAGGACTGAACCGTTTCAACTCACAAACTGACCTGTGTCAACTGTGTGAGCTTCAACACATACATCTGTAACTCCACCCACACTATAAATGTTTACATTTTGTATTTTCACACTTACTCATTTGCTGCTCCTGCTATTTTCTTGCACATGTGAATCTGTCACCAACTGCTGTAATATGTATATGTTTACAAACATATCTTATATGAAACTACTGGTTTACAGTTCTTCTAATTTACAAATATTTTTGTTTGCACTTTTTTTTTTTAGCTCTATGTGACCCATACTGTTTTGTGTTTTTTTGTGTTTTCTGTCTTGTACTGTTTGCACCTGGTTGCACACGCTGCACTTCATGTAGTTACGACAAACTTTCTGTGCTTAGCTCTGTGTTTTTGTTTTTGTTCTGTAGCTACAGTACTTCTTGCACTTGATGCATGCATATTGTGTTTTTCTTTTCATCTTGGGTCCACACACTTCACAGCGCTTCTTTTTGTTGTTTGCTGGCTGCAACCTAGAACACCTAACATTTACACCTCACTCTCACAAGGCATGAGTGTCAGCGGCATCACACACTTCAGGCAATGCAAATAGTGGTTCTGTAGGTCGGTTTGATGGGGCACCAGCATTCTCCTCGTGAATCCTTCTCATGATGGCTGCTGAGGCTGGGGTTCTTGGAACATGTTGTCTTCTCAGGATTTGAGGTCTCACCACTGCCTTTCCCAATTCCTCAAGAAAGAGTTGTCTCCTCTGGAGCTTCCCTCTGTTCCACTCTGGGTTCAGTGCCATCAATGACAGGCGTTGTACGCTGAGATGTCCAATATGTCAAAGAATATCACAAATGGCCAATGTAGGGTCCTCCTTTTGCAGCTGTAGGCAGTCACCAGCTTGTCCATGTTGTCCACCTTTCTTTTTGTGGCATTATAATCCATCATGATCTCTGGTTTTTGATGCTCCTGGCCACAGATTATCCCATCCCTGTGCAGCATACTCATAAGTACCACATTCTTGCCTTTCTTTGGCCAATAGGATACCAGGGATGTGCCAGCCATGTACACAAACTTGGAAAAGTTGACAGGCCTGTTCTTTGTAGTCAGCAGTTGGGGTGGGAGCTCAGACTTGTTTTTTCATAGCGTTCCCACCATGGTCAGCTTCCTCTTTAGGAGTTCCTGTCCCAGTTTGTGTGAGGTTAAAAAAAATTGTCGCATGTGTCCACTGAGTCATGTCCAGGACAACTGTCCTAGGGGCACCTCCATCAGGTTTCCCTGTGTAGACTTGTAAGTTCCAAACATATGAGGAAGTGGCATCACAGGCAGCCCAGATCTTTATACCATATTTTGCAAGTTTAGATGGTATATACTGCCTAAAGGTGCAACGGCCCCTAAATGGCATCAGCTGCTCATCAATGGTGACTGTCCTGATGACTCTCTCTCTCTCTCTCTCACTCACACACACACAGAAACAGCAGGCCCAGGCAGGAGGAGGACAGTGTAGGTAAACAGGACCTACAAGTTCCACATTTGTATTAGCCTCTGCCCAAACATCCTGTATGTAATATAAATGTGTAGGGGGATGTACAGTGTGTGGTCATTGAAAATGTGTTCTGATATATGATCTTCACAGAAAATGACCCAAGGCAAATCATTTGATAAAAAATGAAAACACCATACAAGGGTTAAATATGACTTTTGTCATTCACATTGGAATTGATTATAAACTCTGTGTAAGAATTTTTTTCTGTTTCCATATCAATAGCTAAACAGTCTGAATAATGTAGTATCTGTAAAATGTACACTATAGTGTTCTGCTGGTTCTTGCCAACTTTCAGTTCTTCACAACAAGATAAAGTTCATTCTTTTGATATTTTTGTTACTATTTGTCACATCCAGACGCCCCCACCCTGTGCAGGGCTTGAACCCAGACTTCCGTGGTGGTGCGTGCACCGGCACGCCATAGAGACAGACCCATACGCAGGATACCACGAGGCACTGCTTTATTGACGTAGACAGACAAACATGAGGAAGATGAACCTAATCACTAGACTAACACAACACTAACTAAACTAAAACAAACAAAACCTCTAACATAAACTCCACCATGACTATAACCAGAACATGGAACATTCAACAATGCCAGGTACGCAGGGATCCCTATTTATAGGGCTACACATTAAGGTTAATTGGGAACAGGTGACACAACAGGGTAGGAGAACAATGGGAAAGGCGTGGCACAAAATACAAACAAAGAAGCAGGCTTCCAAGGTTCACCTGTCAGCGCCCTCTCCGGGCGTGGCAGGGAACTGTCCAGCTGTTCATGACACTATTATTATTTCTTCTTCTTCCTCCTCCTCCTCCTCTACTTTTTCTTCTTCTTATTATTAAATCAGTAGTATTAAACTCCTGATTTATTCTGATGAATAAATTTATTCTGCTGAATTTACTAAAAAGATGAGCAGGTTGCAGAAAATAAGCAGCGTTAATAAAGCACTGTTACAGGATGATAAAGCAGAGTTACTGTTACCACCGTAAAGATGATTTTATAAAACCCAAATGTTTCATTCCTCTTATACCACAGCAATTTTTACATAGTTACAATTTTTATGTCTTATAGAATGATCTTTCATTCAATGATCTAGAATGATGTTGTCTCTTTATAGTTAAATTTAATGTCAGCAAAACAAGCTAGTATCTGTTCTCACTTACATTATAGCAATTATAAACATCTGTTCGTTACCATTCTCTCTTTTTATTCTCTCTTCATAAATACAATACATCTTGTCACATTACTGAAAACCTGCAAAGTATAAACTCCTTCATCCTGAGCTACTGTCATAGAAATCTAAACACCTTCTGACCAATCCAGAGTTGAATCCAGAATTCAACTCTGACTTAATACACTTTAACTTTTACATCTGCTCCATGACATATTTTCACGCTCATGTGTTTGTGGTTTTGTTAGATGCTAAACAGAAAACATGGAACTGGAGTTATGTTTGAACATTACATCCCTTCCTTATTTGAGAATAAAACAGAGTCAAACATTCTATTCTATATAATAACCATATATATGTTTAATTGTTTTAACCAGAGTCTGACAAACCGGTTTTAACTGCCTCAGATAATACAGAACGTAAGTAAATTAATCATGTGCATTTCTTGTTGTAAATAAATATTTATATTACTATCCACAGAAACATTATACATTAATATCTATAAATGTATTAGAATATCTAGAGTTATAGTATTGTATAGTTTTGTCTACAGTGGCATAGTAGTATCTACAGTTGTATAGTGTTATTATGGTAGTACCCACATAACTATACATGGCTTAGTATTATCTTTAACATTATAAAAAGTTGGATAATGTTAGCAGAGAGTAACATATAACTGAGTAATACCTATTATAGTATTCAATAGCATATACATTTAAGTGAGGCTGATTTTGGTTCATATCATAGCCTCCATGACTTTGGCAGAGGTCTAGTGACCTTTTGTAATTCAGCCTGAGGGTGGTGTTCTAATGCTGCCTGGCAGGCTCGACCTAAATACATAGAATGCTATCTTAGCATGCCTGCCTTAATGTAGCATTTATTGTGTTTGCCACAATACCAAATTGTGATGGCTAGACCACTGGATCAGAGCATCTCCAAAACTGCAGCTCTTGTGGGGTGTTCCCAGTCTGCAGTGGACAGTATCTATCAAAAGTGGTCCAAGGAAGGAACAGTGGTGAACCAGTGATGGCTGTCCCTTGTGGTCCGATCCAACAGATGAACTACTGTCACTCAAATTGCTGAAGAAGTTAATGCTGGTTCTGATAGAAAGTTCAGAATACACAGTGCATCGCAGTTTGTTGCATATGGGGCTGCATAGCCACAGACCAGTCGGGTCGTGTGCATCACTTACCTGGGGAACACATGGCAGCCGGATGCACTATGGGAAGAAGTCGGTGGAGGCAGTGTCATGCTTTGGTCAATTTTCTGCTGGGAAACCTCCCATTCATGTGGACGTTACTTTAACACGTACCACCTGCCTAAGCATTGTTACAGACCATGTACACCCTTTCATGGAAACGGTATTCCCTGATGGCTGTGGCCTCTTTCAGCAGGATAATGCACTGTGCCACAGAGCAGAAATGGTTCAGGAATGGTTGGTGAGCACAACAACCAGTTTGTGAGACGTGCTGGACAAACAAGTCTGATCCATGAAGGCCCCATCTCTCAACTTAGAGGACTTAAAAGATCTGCTGCTAACATCTTGGTGCCAGATACCACAGCACACCTTCAGGGATCAAGTGGAGTCCATGCCTTGACAGGTCAGGGCTGTTTTGGCAGCAAAAGGGGGACCAACACAATATTAGGCAATTGGTTATAATGTTATGCCTGATTGGTGTGTATATATGATGAAGGTAAATTGATCTGGATAAGTGTATCTGGATAAATTGCATCACATACTTGTATCTACAGTGGAATGGTGTTAGTATAGTAGGATCTACAGTGTTAAGGTGTAGGTATAGGAGAATCCATAGTGGTACAGTGTTAGTATAGTAGTATAGACTGTTGGAGTATATTAGTGTGTGCTTAACTTTAATATGATCTTTAATTGCTTCAATCAGAGCCTGATAAACCAGTCTCTCCTGCCTCACCCAGTAATGGTAAGTGAATTAATTATATATACAGTAATTCTGTATGTATTTTAATATCTACTCACTCAGTAGAAAGGCTACGGGGAGTAATCATGTACACATTTGTGTGTATTGTACCCTAATATCTAAAGTTTTATCTGCAATGACATAGTAGTATCTACAGTTGTAAAGTATGCAATAAATCTACTATGAATCAGTGAATTTAAGTTCAATGTGGGTTTATTATCAGTAATGAAGTAATGAAG
This sequence comes from Hemibagrus wyckioides, assembly GCF_019097595.1. Lineage (NCBI taxonomy): Eukaryota > Metazoa > Chordata > Actinopteri > Siluriformes > Bagridae > Hemibagrus > Hemibagrus wyckioides. Next base: position 31,635,008 of record NC_080716.1, on the reverse strand, counting down.
GTAATCATTATAAAAACACACACTGGAAAGTTGCCATACATTTAGAAATCATTTTGATCAATTAAATTCATACAAAAGTTAAAATTATTCATATTTATATTGAGACATTTTAGGCTTTTCTGAATGTGACTAGTTAGGCAAACAATGATCAAACAGAAAAGAAACACATTTTTGCTTAACCACAGAAAACAGTTTGAGTCGTGTTTTTGTAGAATTGGGTGTAAACAAGTAAAGTCTAACCTGAAAACAAAACAGTTAAAAACAGTACAGTAATATCAATAATCAAGTGAACAGTAATAATCTATTTCAACGTTCAGTTGGATCTTTTAGAAAGTAGGCCAGATATCTTTATGTATTTCGACATGACGCGGCGTTACTGGTTTTGGAGGAGGAATCATTCTCACAATGTCCTGAAACAGGTACCACAGCACATCTTCTCTTAGTGGCCAGAAGAAACGGTTGACCCCTAGATGGTGCATGCACTTTACCTGCACTTGCATCTCAGTGACTTCTTGAATGATTCCTGGGTAAATGTCTCCATCATACTTCACAGCACACCACTGGCCTTGCTTTTGTGTGAGTCATTGAAGGTGTTGTTTGCTGAACGCCAAAACTAAAGTGATGAGTGTCATTACACTGGCACTCAAAGCTTTGTTTGGCTGTGCAAGGGCAACTTACATCTGGGTATATGATCTCTCCTGGTGCCTCTGTGACCACCTGGTGGATCTGCATAGCAAAATTCCTTTCTGTCTGTACTCTGTGCATGGTCCATCACTGAAGGAATGCACTGTCTCAACAGAAGGATAGGAGGCCTTTACTTCATCCAGGATAGGAGACAGGCGTGCCCATATGGCAGGTGGGCCTTTCTACTTTGAGAGAGTTGGCCCTATGAGTTGGCCCTACTGGGCAACATAGTTGACAATTTTCCCATTTTGACTCATAATTTCAAAAGGTAGGCCTTGCCTGGCTAACCACATGTCATTTTATTAAACAGGAATTTAAATATGAATTTGAATTAAAATAAAAAAAACCATTGTAAATTACAACCATAATAGTAACATTGTTGACGGTCAATTAATATACTCTTTGACAATGCTCTATTTTAGGTTAAATAATGAAATAATACATTTTTTTGTTGTTGTTGTGGGGGGGGGGTCATGCTGGGAACACTTGACAGAACTTTTGTGGACAATAAATAAAATAAGATTTTTTTAATTTAATTAAAAAAAACATTAAATTGAACAATTAAAATTTACTTTTTTATTTTGAAACCAAGACTCACTAAGCTAAAAAATGGACACGGCATAAACTGTCAATTTAGAAACATTGTGGTAATATTTGTTGCCCAAATTTCATCGGAAACTTGAGCTCTATATTGTCCTCTAGCTGCAGCATCTCCACCATGCATGCAAACACCTCTTCCTCTGGCTACTCTTTAATGGCCTCTTACTCTCCTTCCATGTCTTTCACCTCTTTCATCCATGCTTGCAAATAGCAACATAGAGGTGGCTTTATCTTTAATAAATGGAAGAGGAATGATTGCGGATTGAAGAGTTGTGTAAACGAGTTTCACTCAGGTGCATTAGATATATTCATAATTATGCAAGTTCTTTCTATTAGCTGTGAACAGATGTTTTCCTCTTGTTTAACACAGTTAATCCAATAGAGTTTGGGGTCTTTCAATGAGATATGTGGTAAATGTTTTGAAAAATGTATGAAACAAATGAAAAGTGTTAAGCCATTTGCAAGAGAAGACTTATGCTGTGCTAAGAAGGTGATGATGAAGATCAAATGGATCCCAGTTTCATCAAACGTGTTTTAGCAATTGAGAAAAACTGTAATATAAACAGAAGGATACTGTTCAGATGTATAAATATGATTAAAGATGATATCAATTGCTCAGGGAAACTGCACCTGGATAAATTGCATTGCATAGTGGTATCTATAATGGAATGGTGTTAGTATAGTAGTATGTACAGTGTTAAGGTGTAGACATAGGAGAATCCATAATGGTACAGTGATAGAATAGAATAGTACAGAATAGACAGTATAGAATTATGGACTGTTGCACTGTTTTAGTGTATGTTGGTATAAAGGTTGCATTTGTTTTATTTAACTTTTAATATTATTTTAACCAGAGCCTGTTATTACTACTGAACAACTTTCTACTTCATCAGCCTGTCAGGACTCGGGTATGGACACAAGTGCAGGTACTTAATGCTTTTACTGAACATAAAAATACAAACACGTGACACGCAATAGATAAACAGTCACAGGTCAGTGATGTACAAACAATATAAACAAGATCACGTAAGATCAGAAAACAAACAGACTAAAGCCAAGAAAGTTTAACCTACAATAAACAAGGGCTTGATCACAACTGGAACACAGAAACCATTTCTGTATTTGTACTGGGAAGTCTAGTTCCCATCATGACACATCTACTATAGAACATAATATGACAACAGCACCTCTAGTGGTCTAGTGTTAGTATAGCAGTCTTCACTTTTTCTCTCATTAAACTGTGCAAAAGCATCATTTGGAAGAGTTTAGAGCAAAATTTTAAAGGTAGGCAGGTCTGAATATTATATAGTATATAAACGAAAAAAGAAGGTGGCTTAGTGGTTAGCACGTTCGCCTCAAGCCTACAGCATCCTGGGTTTGAGCTTTGCATGTGTGTGGAGTTTGCATGTTCTCCCCAAGCTTGGTGGGTTTCCTCCAGTTTCCTCCCACAGTCCAAAGACATGCTTCTAGGCTGAATGGAGTCTCTAAATTGCCTGTTGTGTGTGAGTGAATGAGTGTGTGTGTGTGTGTGTGCTCTGCGATGGGTTGGCACTCCGTCCAGGGTGTATCCTGCCTTGATGCCCGATGATGCCTGAGATAGGGACAGGCTCCCCGTGACCCGAGGATAGATCGGATAAGCGGTACAGACAATGAAATGAAAAAATAAACCAACAATGCTGCAAAGTAGCCTAGTGGGTATTGTTACCACCTATATATAAGCGAATATATAGAGTTTGTTTAAACACAACAAGCAATACATGTGCATACAATTAATATTCAAACTAACCTAAAATCAGTGAGCATGATGATGACCCTGTGTTCTTTTCCGCTCCATCTGGCATGATCATTTCCAGATTAGACTAAGTTAGAATTTCCGGGTTCACTCGGAGAAGAAACCTGAGTTGCTGCCACTGCCTCCAGAGCTGCATTCAGGGATTTTTGATTTTACTACGAAAATGGTTATCTAAGATACTTTAGCCCAGGACAGAGTGTACTGAGATATAGAATATATCAAACTAGAACAAAAGACGCTGCCATCATGTGAACTAGGACACCGGGTTTTAAACATCGGACCATGCTTCCCAGGCTTGTTTCCCTCTCCAGCGTTTAAAGTGAAAAGGGTTAAATTCAGTCCCGGTATCTGAAGTGTAATGAGAGACTGCAGGGAGATACAGGGGGGGAAATAATATATCTAGCATCTCTCATCAGTATGACGACTCTCATTAAACACAGCGTGTACTGTGCCAGTGCTGCCTGGCTGCTTGGCCGTCATCCAGCATGTAAAAGATAGAATCTGTGCATCAGGTCAGAAACAGCTCAAAGAAAAAGTGCTGTGAAAAGACTGCCAAACACTTGATGTAGCATGAGAGCCAGGCTTTCAGTGATGACGCTTCTGTTGTTTTCAATTGAATAAAAAAAAGAGGAATGTGTAGTGTGTAGATGCCCATCAGTCACAGCCCTACAAGTGAAGACTGAAGAGTGATTGGTGAATGATAAGGTGCAGCGATCACCTGGTTCAAAAGTTAAATATAGAATAAACACATTTGATTAGTAAAACAAATTCAAATGTGATGTTTAAATTTATGGCAAAGCTCCACTAAATAACAGCGCTAATAAGTGGGGGGTGTGGTGGGGCGTTTGCCATCAGGACTACAGAACTGACTTGTCAATTTGCTCCACAGCCAATCACGTGCCCCCTCCATGCTCAGGGCCCCAGGGCTTCAGCCCCACCTAGCCCTATTGTTAATACGGCCCTGCTCACAGCCTATGGGTCCACATGTTGTCTCTGAGTAAAGTTTTGCTGTTTTCTATTTTAGCTACAAGTCATCCAACTCAACAGGTTTACACAGAGCAACTGGGTAATTTGTTACTGTTACTTTTTTAGTGTGTGTGTGTGTGTGTGTGTCAATCTGCAGTATTTTTCTTCTAAATGATTCCTAACAAAGACACACTGTAGGTGACAAACCAAATTAAAATCTAAATCATAGAATATAGTATAGTGGTCTCTATAGTGGTATAAAGTTAGTCTAGTTGTGTGGATTTAGTAAATGTTTTTATAATTAATGTAAAATTATAATCAGCTTTTTTTTCCAAACCAGAGTCTGACGAGACAGATTCTCCTGTCACACTGATTACGGTATGTAAATAATAATAATAATTTTTTATAATTATATTATAATTATTATTAATTATTATTAATAATAATAAATAGTATTCTGATTAGTAGTAGTCTAGAGCGTTTATTATCTATAGTTGTAAGGGGAACGTCTGTCATTTTACAGTTTTTGTATAAAATGGTGATGGTGCTATAGTATTAGTATAGGAGTATCTATAATGGTGTAGAGTAAGAATAGCAGTACATTTAGAGAATTTGTCCCTGTCCAGAGCAACTAACTCATTTATACAACTGAGCATTTAAGAGGGTTTGGGTTAAGGACCGTGCTCAGGGGCCCAGGCTGTGGCAGCTTGGCAGTGATGGGATTTGAATCCATTACCATCCGAAGCCCAATTTCTTAGTTTGTGTATTCCTTTTTTTTTTTTTTTTTTTTTGAATATTTTATTTAGAATTTTCACATTTTAAAGAACAATCCCCGTTCAACATGCCAGCAAAAAAAAGTAAAAAAATAAAATAAAATAAAAATAATAAAAATAATTAAAAGGAAAAACGAAAGCAAAAAACAAAAAATATATATATACATATACATACATAATATATATATATATATATATATATACATCTGCACTTCCATAACCATACATCAATCACACTCGTACACCTATACAAAAACACATACAGCCGCCTCTACACCTGTACATATAGCCATTGAGAAAAAAGGCCAAAACGTCTTATACCAGTAAATACCCAATTATGGAAATATATAGTTGTTACACAATGCTACTTTGTTAAAATTAACCACCCCACTTGAAAAAAGGTTTAAATTTAGCTATCGTGGGTCACCTTCCAAATAATCAAGATAGGGTTTCCAAGTCTGTATGAATCTCTTTGGAATCTCATATCTAATTTTCTCCATATGTAGTATATTGCTGAGTTCTGTGAGCCTTGGGTGCACACTCTTTGTTCCACAACATCAAAATTGTCTTTTTCGCTATAGTCATCCCATATTGAACTGTTTGGATCTGATGGGAACTATACTTCTCTAGGAAAGGGGACCAGCCTAATATTGCAATAAGGGGGTCGTGAGGAAAATCAATCTTAAGTACCTTTGAGTAGAAAAAGAAAACCTCAGTCCAAAATTTACACATTTTTGGGCAGAGCCAAAATGAATGGGCCAATGTATCCTCATTGGATTTGCATTTGAGACATAGGAGAGGGATATACGGTATGTAATTTGGTACGAGAATAGTGTAATCTATGGAGGACTTTATACTGAATCAACTGCACGTTAGAGTTGACAGAGCACGACTTGATACCCTGGAGAGCATTATTACAGTTGTCTTCTGGAATATCTACCCCCAAGTCCTTTTCCCAGGACATCCTTAAGTGTTGCGTAGAAGGAGTTCTAGAATCATTAAGATATTTGACATATTTGGAAACAAGACCCTTTGAGTCGAGTTCAGAGGTTATAAGAAGATAAAGATGTTCAGGGGACTTGTAGGTTTCAAAGTTAGAGATATTGCTTTTAACATAATTCCGTACTTGTAAGTATCTGAAAAAATGAGGGGGGGGGGTAGCCTGAATTTTTGTCTTAGCTGCGCAAAAGAAGCAAATACATTCAGAGAATTCACAACAATAGGATTAGGTTTCTTAAATGTTCTGATAGGTTTATTTTCTGCAAAAAGTAAGGCAGGGAGGGAGGATTCCTGCGTTTCCCACTCAATAGCCAACCAGGCAGATAAGGTGGTGTTTGATTTACCAGGGCATGCAACCCACCAACACATTAATGCCCTTAGATTGGCTGCCCAATAGTAATGCTGAAAACAAGGGAGGCCTAAGCCTCCTACCTCTTTTGCTTTACATATGTGTGCTTTAGTTATACGATGAGCTCTATATCCCCAGATAAATGGCATGATTACGGAATCAAGTGTTTTAAAGAATGACTGGGTTAAAAAGATAGGAACATTTTGGAACAAGTAAAGAAATCTAGGTAAAGTAACCATTTTGATTGCGTTGACACGACCAATCATTGTTAAAGGGAGTACTCGCCAAGTCTCAATAATATTCTTGAGTTTATCTATCATGCCGTTGTAGTTTGTTTCATATAAGCTTCCATAGTGTCTAGGGACAGTGATACCAAAATATTTGAATTCACTTACAGTTTTAAAAGGGAGACAATTAATAAAACCTAAAACTATATTGTTATATAATGGCATAAATTCACTTTTCTGCCAGTTAACTGTGTATCCAGAGAGGGCACCAAACTCATTAATAAGATCAAACAAAATAGGCAAGGATCTTTCTGGCTCAGACAGAAAAAGGAGGACATCATCCGCACATAAAGAAATCTGATGTTCCACACCTCCCATTGTAATAGGAGGTATATGTGAGTGACTTCTTATGCTTATTGCTAGAGGTTCCATAGCAATGGCGAAAAGTGAAGGGCTTAGTGGACATCCCTGGTGGGTACCACGATGAAGAAGAAAGGGAGGGGACCTACTATTGTTTGTGAGAACTGAGGCAGAGGGGCAGAGATACAGCATCTTGATCCATGAGGAAAAATCTTGTCCCAAACCGAATTCCTCAATAGTACTTAAGATATAAGTCCATTCCACCCTGTCAAATGCTTTATGGGCATCCAGGGCTAGAATGGCTATTTTATCATATTTGCCTTTGCTTATACACACAACATTCATAAGTCTGCGTACGTTATAAAAAGAAAATCTCCCGGGAATAAAACCAGTTTTCATGTATTATTGAACTAATACATTTACTTAGCCGATTTGCTAGGATCTTAGTAAATATCTTAATATCACTACCAAGAAGAATAATTCAAATTGTTTTTGCTTTATCTTTAATAAAAGGGAGCTAATTTGAGAAGATAAAATGGTATTATATTCATATAGAGTTTAAACTGCTGCTCTAGGGCTGGAGGTCTTTCCAGTCCAAAATCTATTGCTATAGAAACTGGGGAGTGATCAGATATTAAAATATTATGATAATTGGAGGATAAGATCTTAGAGGTTAATTTGGAATCAGTTAAAAAACATCAATCCTTGTATATGAGTTATGAATATTAGAGAAAAAGGAGTAGTCTTTGTCACTAGGGTGCTGGAGTCTCCAAATATCAAGTACGTTCAGTGAGTGAATGAGATTATTAAGAACACCAGTCGAGTTAGAGAGTTTAGGAGGGCTGGGTGAGAGCCTGTCAATAAAAGGGTCCAAAATACAATTAAAGTCCCCTCCGATAATAAGATGTGTAGCGTCTATACTGGGTATGAGATTAAAAAAAATTTGGGTCGTCAAAGTTTGGTGCGTATAGATTCAAAAAAGTGACATGTCTCTCTAAGATAGTACCAGTCACAATAAGATAGCAGCCATTAATATCTTGTTTAGTGCTCAAATGCTGAAAAGGAGTATTCTTATGTATTAGTATAGACACCCCATGGGCGTTTGAAGAGAAAGTAGAGTGGTACAGTTAACCCATCCATCTGCATTTAGGTCTGTGAGCATTGGAATGCTTAATGTGAGTCTCCTGAAGAAACAATATATCTGCATGTAAAGAGTTTAGATGTGCGAACACTTTGGATCTTTTAACAATGGTGTTTAAACGACGCACATTCCAAGCTCAATATATTCAAATGTTTTTAGCGGGGCTCATTTTAGGGCAAACTGGGCAACTATCTGAGTTTAAGTACAGGCATTGCTGAGAAGACAAAACCGAGAGAAACACAAACATACCTAATACAGAAATAAGCTGGCACAATACTACCCCAATAACCCCCCAAACCCTCCCCCCCCCCAAAGGGAAAATCAGAACACCCCATTTAAATAATGAGGGAACGCCAAACAGAACACAAGGAAACACACCGCTCCGTCTCCACACATTATGATCAGGAAGACTTCGTATATAAATGAAAGCACTAACGTCCCCATACACATACACGTTATACGTTATACAGACCCACATGTATACCTCCATGAGCATATGTCTTATTTAACACGGTGTGTCTCTGTATAGTTCACCTTCCATCCGGAGGAGAGACTGTCGATGAGATGAGCAGGGTACAGGAGTCCGTATTTTATTCCCTTGGCTCTTAGTTTCTCCCGGACGCTATCAAACTGCTTACGTTGGGTGAACACCTCCGCAGAAAAGTCCGGGAAGATGCTGATACGGCTACTGTCTAACGAGAGCGGGCTCTGGTTACGGGAGAGGCACAGTATTTCAGTCTTAACGGAGTCGTGATGTATCCTGGCGATCATAACTCACGGCCTGTTGTTTCCGATGGGGCCAGTGCGGTGAGCCCGGTCAACCTTTACTCCATGCAGAAAATTAGATTCTCCTAACAGCAAAGGAATAAGTTCAGAAACAAATCTAGTGGGGTTGCCCTTCCCAATGTTCTCAGGAAGACAGATTATCTTGATATTCTGCCTGCGAGATCTGGCCTCTAAATCCGTTAACTTTACTTTCAGAGACATGTTCTCCTGTGATAAACTGGAGCAAAACTGCTCTAGGCGGGATATGCGGCAGTCATAATCAGTGCTAGCATCTTCCAGGTCAGAGATACGGACTGTATTAGTGGTTAGCGTGGACTGCACCACAGACAGAGAAGCCTCCAGTTTATTAAACCGGGCATTCATAGAGGAGTCCATACTTCTAATAGCCATGAGAATAGCCCTAGTTGAGGCCTCGTCTTCATCCTCCGAGGGGCAGGAAGCATCTGTCTCTGTGGTGTCATTATCCAGGTCAGTTTGACCGCCATCTTTAGCATCAGTTAGCACTAGGCTGGTTGAAGTGTCTTCCACCGTGTGGACAGCCAGGGACGGGGTCTTTCTGACAGACTTTTTAGATTTACTCATCATTGATATATTGACTTTGCAAACTGAACAAATTGAGTAGGAGTTACAAAGCTTTATATGATTTATTTTACAAAGTGTGACTGAGCTGGGAGTCTTACTCCATGTCCTACTCTCTAGCGCCCCAACCCCTTGTAATAGTATATGTTAAAGGCCTGAAACAAAGCTCGTGATCAGTGAAGCCTTCAACTAAAATGGCTGCTTAGTACAACACAAAGATTTAATTAACAACTCACTTACACTAGTTTGATGAATTTGCAATAGTCACTTCAGAATCTTTGTCCCACAACACACTCCTTCACCCATCTGGCATTTAGAAAACAACAAACAGTCCTCCCGCATGCGCCTCTCTGCAGTAATCTAAAACGTTTGTACGTGATTTTGCTAATACAATCCAATTTAAAATTAGCTTAGCTTCCACTGACAGGACAATGCACAGCAAATCAAACTAGTCTGCTCCATAACAGTTCTTACATCTGTGTCTGTGTCTTTACAAAAAACTCGGGTGTGGGAAAGAAGAGCATTCTGTTTGTGCATGGGGTCTTATATCCAATTATTAATCTTTCACCCTGTTCCTTATTATACCTTTTTTTAACCCATTCTGAACAAAAAAATATTCATAAAAAGTAAAACATAATAAGAACAAAGTCATGTTGAAAAAATAATTTATAGGAAAAATAGTATTCAGACCCCATAAATTACCAACATTAGTAAATCCAATAAAAATCCAGAAGTCAACCCAGCATATCTAACATATTTATTTAATTATTTATGTAATTATTTAGTGCTTAGCTGGAATGGGCAAATGAATGCAGAGATGTTTCCACACAGGTTAAACTGGAGAAGATGTGTATTGCTTCACATACTGGAGGAACACAATAACTGTAAAAGTCATTAAAGTGTCTGAACATCCAAAAGCTGGAGCCATGTAAGTTTTCATCCAGTTGTTACTCTTCCCTTTGGAGGGTATTTAAAAGACTTTGAACTTTATGTTATAATAGTTATGATAACTAATTGCTATTCAAAGGTATTTTTTTAATTGCAGGTTTATCCTACAGGAGGACATTGTTCATTTTTTAATATTAAATATATAGTGGTTTTGAAGGGGCTGCTGGAAGCTCCCTTTAAGCTCATGGAGCCTCAGAGGTGTCTGACCCTAAAGATGTCTCTGCCTCTGGCTTCCCTTAAAGGGGTAGGAGATCTGCAGACTCTATCAGTCACATCCACCCACTTTGAATTTGCCCCGGCATGTCCAAGACTTTCCTGGACCCCAGAGCAGGATACGTCCCCAAGGTGCCCAGGATGGCTGGTCGTCTTATTATCTTGCAGGCCTTCTTTCCTCTGCCACATGAGCTGGCAGAACAGGAAAGGCTCCACTTGTCTGCTTTGGGAGCCGGAACAAGGGCAATCTGGACTCCAAGCAGCAACTGGTTCAAGATTCAAGATTCAAGGAGGTTTATTGTCATTTCAACCACATATAGCTGACGCAGTACATAGTGAAATGAAACACCGTTTCTCCAGGACCTGGTGCTACATAAACATACAACAACAAAGAGTTCAACACACAAAAAAAAAAAAAAAAACAACAAAAAAAAAACCACCACCACAGAGCTAGGACAGAAGTTTGTCTTAGCCACGTAAAGGGCACAGTGTGCAGCTAGGTGCAAACAGAGCATAGACAAGACAGTGCAAAAAAGACAATAAATACAAGAAAGACAACACAAAAGAACACAGGACACTTAGCGCTGAAAAAGAAAGAAAAGAACATGTGTGATGGAATGTAAGTGAAATAAAATAAGATAAAATGAAATGATGTAAAAAAAATATTGTGCAAAAACATTGTGCAAAAATACAACAGCAGCGGTTGAGGTAGTGCAAATAGAATAAATATAAAACATAAATATAACTATAGCAGCGGTATGGTATGGTATGATATGGTATATGGTAACAGTATGGTGCAGTGGGTAGTAGAGGCCAGATGTCAGAGATCACTTCATTAGGGGTGTTGCTCTTGTCCAGTGCCATATTCAGTATGATGCAGCATCCCTTATCAGGGAACTGGGTTATATGTAACCTGGTGTAGATTGTATTGTTTGACTGTGTTGTTTACTGATGTGTTTAGTGTTTGACTGAAGGCCAGAGCTTTTCCTTTTTTATTAGACAAAATATTGATTGGTTGGGAAAAATGCAACAGAACACAAAATTTGTCTTAACTACTTATGTGAAAGGGAATATGGATGTCAAAGCTGTTCATGCACAGAGCATGTGATCATGGCTTCTGTGTACATCCTGCTGAAAGGGTAGGCCACTCTAGTGTGCATGTGAGATACCCAGACTGTAACAGCATGAACAGCATTAAATATATGGCATGCCCTGGCTAGGACCCCCATGAGTAGAGCTTTCGGGAAAAACATACAGAGCCTCAGCTACATCAGCACCATAACATTCATCCCTAGTGGGTCTTGTAAAAAGAGAAAGCCACAGGGGACAGTGTGTCAACTCCTGAGAGGCAAACAGAGCCACTTCTGTCCCAGGAAAAATATGCATTCTTCCACCTGTGTTTAGAGACGCCATTCTACAGGCCTCAGCCCTTGTCTCAACAGAAACCCTGTTCCTGATTATGTGCCCTGAAGTATAAATCACTCTCAACAAGAGAAATCTGGTCTCTTCCCAGGGCAAGATCTTGTGTGCAACCTGAACAAATGAAGACTATACTAATGTTTTATGTAGGGGACCACTATAGGTAGCCCCTGTGCAACTTCATCGAACTAACCATCCATCCATCCATCCATCCATCCAACCATTACTGTCCATTCATTTCTTCCTGTCCATTGGTGTTTTTTCTGATACTTTCAATCCATTCCATTTCAATTAACCTTTTTAGGCTGTGCAGTAATTAAACTGGATTTGTTTTCTTATTAAAAATTGTGTTTATAGATTTATGATTTTAAAATCATCTTATTTTGAACTGTGTTTAATTGTTATGTTATTTTATTAAGCTTATATTAATGGTCTTGCATCTGTTTGCATCATTTGTTTGAGGCTATAAAACAAACAAACAAAAAACCCAATAATCTGAGTCATGAACAGAAGATTGAAATGAAATCATCACAAATTAGTGAGGACACTGTCTGAACAATTTCCAGATTGACAGGAAGTGTGTGATAGTGCAGCTTGGTCATGTAAATACATGACCTCATCTCCTTCCTGCTTACCCCTTTCCCACTTATCTCTTTCTCTGTAGTCTACAGTTTTATGGGGCATAGCTACGATTGTTCTTTGGGAGTGGTGGTGGGGGGCAGATGCAAAGAAATTCATGTTTATTTCATATATTTGATTTTAGATGAATTTCAAAACACTTTGTTATGAGGCCAACTGCACTTCCCTCTCATGTTGCTCTCATATTTAAATATTGCTAAAAAAACAAAAACAAAGTTGAATGACATTATATTTGTAAATCCATGGTGAATATCAGGCTCCGTGTTCCTGTGTAGGATATATGGTACGCAAAATGGATTGAAGTCTATACTGCTTTATGTATTTTAAATTTTTATATAACTGTAAAATGAAAATAATGAATATAGCAAACATATTTTTTTAATGCTCTTCACATTTGTTTAACACACACTGTAATTTCTCCACATTCCAAAATCTTTGAGATTAGTTGAGGTTATTTAGTTAGGCATCTTAAATTTTATATTTTAAGAGACACTAATACTTGCCCTTAGTCCCAAAGAGGATGCACCTCTCCTTCCTCTCCACTGTGTTTAATTTTTATTTTTTGGCCTGATATTTGTCCAGTGCAGAGATTGTTTCCTGTGCCACTGAGATGGTAAATTATACCAGGTAAAAAAGCATTTATTTCACAGTTACAGCAACAAATATTATATTGCCTTACATTGGCACCATCCATCCATCCATCCAAGTTTTTCAATTAAAAAATATCCATTTGTCAGATTTTGTCTTTTTTCTTCTGACCCCCTTTAACTCCATCCAACCCACCATCCATCCATCCTTCCATCCATCAATCCATTGTCCATCTGCCTGTCTGACTTTCCGTCCATCTATTTATCCATCCATCCATCCATCCATCCATCCATCCACCTATTACTGTCCACTCATTGCTTTCTATGTATAATTTTTTTCTGATGCTTTCCATCCAATATTTCACTTAACCCTACTTTCATCCTCAAATTTCTTTCCCTTGGGGGCAAATTGACTGCAGCAATCTAAAATATAAGTTTATGTGTCAGGTAAGTAATGTTTCTCTTTTTTTCTACCTGAAAAGCTCTTAAATTAAAACATCAACTCCGCCCACCCCACACCCTTATACACCCCCTTATAATCAACTAAATTTTTTGAAAGAAGAACAATTTCTGTTATGAAGGATAGTTACATGTAATATCCTCTGGGTCAATCTGACTCCAGGAAAAACAAAAACATTTTCAAACATCTAGTAAGAAAATCATCATCATCAGTAAACACATAACAGTTCTTTATTCAACAAAACACAGATGTAAAATGTAAACTTGAGCATTTTGTCAGAGTTGTGCTATGCTCATGTAAGTGCTATATGAATCTGACAGAATATGAACAGTATATTTATATCTCCCACAGACCACCAGAAGGTACAGTCCTGCCTTTTGTATGCACAACTGTGGACATAATATGCAGAGAGCCTGTGTGTGCTCAGTGCAACATATTTCTTACATTTCACATAGGTTTTTCTGGTCTTAGAGATATTTTTGTGGATATGATAACCTTCCTTTTAAGCAGACCAGCCACATGCCCTGATTTTTATCAGACACTTCCCTGGGGGATTTGCCAGTGTACACTTTCATATTCCAGGCGTAGCATCACATGCTGCTTATATTTTATACTGTATTTGGCCAGTTTTGTCACTGAAAGTGACATGGGAGCCTGAATTGCAAAGAACACTTGTCCCATGCGTTCCAAATTGCTGTGAGTTTGTCATGATCTCATTGGCCCTGCCAAGTTTCTTTGTTATCAAAGTGTATGACAAGGGAAAAAACATGAAACGTTTTTAGAGACATTTTGGCTGGAAATATATAACCCTTCTCTGGTGTCATCTTAACTAGATCCTTTTCATCTGATGGTGTTACGAAGAGCTCAAATGTTAATGTAATATCTTAGACATGACTTACAGCATATTTGTTGGGGCCTTCTAGCATCTTCTGTGACACTGGGTGTGAGGTCGCTTCTTTTATCTACTTAAATCAATAAACTTTTTAACAAAGTTACTCACAGGCAGTGGTGGCTGGTCAATAAAGTTAGCCAGAGAAGAATGCTACTTTAACACGTTAACAATAATTATATATTTTAATAATAAAATAAAATCATTTAGTTGTACTATTCCAGTGTTAGTTATATTATCATTTATTTAAAAAAAAATAAACTGTATAATAAGACTGTAAGATAAATAAGACTGTATTTCCTTCATTTGAGTGTGATTGTGTGTGTGTGTGTGTGTGTGTGTGTGTGCAGGGTGCTGGACAAACAAGTGTGTATGTAGGTCCATAAAGTTTTGAAAAGCATGTGACTTGAGGCTTAACTCTGATTGGCTTGTTTCAAATGGTCCTTTGGCCGCATCACTCTGGGCCCCAAACCCGCCCACTTTTGTTGTTAGCAAATCGATATTGTTTATATTAATTTGGCCTCATGTGACTGAACCATTCTCAACCAGTCTCATTACCGCTCAGCAGACTGTCAGTTAATGGGCAGGTACTGATTAATGTGGAAGCAAGCGAAATATCTCGAGATGAAAGAAAATTCGGTTATATCTTTACAAAAATACCCTTTCACAAGGTGTTAGGATGAAGAAAAGAAAAGAGTCAAGGAGCTTGGACCAGCCTCGACCCAATCTGCAGATTACATTCACTTATTGAATTCATTGGCCATGCTGTCAATGGAAAAGAGACTGGTGACTGGAGGCCTGTGATTAATCAACTTTCTTGACTGTGTGTGTGTGTGTGAGTCTGTGTGTGTTTAATGATTACGTTCATTACTGATAATAAACCCACACTGAACTAAAATTCACTGATTCGTAGTACATTTACTGCATGCTTTAACAGTTGTCTTTAACAGTAACATTTTCAGTATTTTATCTTAGCAGTAATGATACATAAAAAAATAGAGTTCAATGTAAAATAACAATTAACCACGAGATCAATTCATCAGGATTTCCCAGAATAATCTGATCTACTGCAAACCATCTGATACTCTGAAACTCCACTGCATTTGCTTAGTCTTTGTGAGCTGTTTGTAAGTTATTAATATGTCCCATTTTTTGTCTGCTGCCAGCTTCTATCACCTAGCGGGCTGAATCATTCTAATCTGGGACAACTGTTTATTATAACCAAGGTTTTCCTGGCTCCTTCCCTTCCTGCATCTGGATAAAAGCTTTCAGTAACTCCTAACCTTTCTGTGGATTCATCTGGCACTTCTTTTTGGCTTCTTTCACCGGTAGTTGATGATTACCCTGCCCTCTCCTGATTTTCCAGTTTATCTACACTTGTTATGTGACTCAATTTCCCTCGCTTCCTTTTCTTTTCTCTTCATATCAGACATCTATGAAAGTTTCGCTTTGCTTTGTGTATTCTGTACATTATTTAAGTTAGTATACAAATCTGGAATGTTATGACAAGACTGAGCATTTTATTTGAAAGTAACCTTCAACCCAGCATCTTCTTTTTTTCGGAGTTGAAAATGTTTTTGCTGCATGCAGAAATAACATCGTTTTCTCTCTAGCAGTTCATTGATTTTATAAATGCAACACACTATAGTTGTTTTCATACATAACATAAAGGTAAAAAATAATATATGCAGTGTTATCTTCGTTTTAGATCAGTGGAACGATTCTTTTTAAAGTCACTCACTGAAATGAATCGAGTCAGTGATTCCTTTTGAGTTAGTTCCTTTTGAAAAGTGATTCTTTTATAGCCCTGGTTTCCTATACAAACTCTAATCATGGTGGGAAATAGTGGTTAATAATTTAATGTTTTTAGAAAATCTTTGACTATTGCATGATGTTTGATGTTGAATGTTTGCCCCAGGGCGCGATGTGCTCGTGTTTCCAAAGCCACAGGGAGCCGCAGCAGAAGGATGAAAGGGCCACATGCGGCTCCGGAGACGCGGGTTGCCGACCCCTGCCTTAAACTCACTTGTGCAATTGCACTTTACCATTTTTAATCACATTCTCCCAGGTTTAAAATGTATAATTATATAAAAATAAAAATCTACTTAAAATGATCTTTATTAAATGATTAGTTTAATTTATTATGAATATTTTCAACTTTGTTTCTGAATGAAAATGAATATTATTCTTGTTGTGTGAATAATTAGGCACATCATTTTATTTTAATCTCTGTGTATTGTGGATGATCTGATCTGAGATCTGGGTTTGGACTCCACAGAATTAATGTTGAACTCCAATGAAGCTGCACTTATTTATCTTTATTTCATTTTTATTTTATAAGCTTAATACAGTACAGTGAAATGAGTTTGGTTACAAAGAGATAAACATTCAGTTCTTTCTCATTTTAGGTGAAAACCCCAGCTGGGTTCCTGTAAAAGAGATGGCTTTTTTTTTTTTTTTTTCAATTTGTCTCTGAGTCAAAGAGAATTTTTTGTCACTTAAACACCCAAACCCACCCTCTCCCACTCCTCTGACCAACTATATAAACTGAAGAGTGAGATGATATCTGCACCAATACCATTCTGCTCCTGACCATCATCTTCATCATCATCATCACCATCAGCAGCCATGTTCTCTCGTTCTCTCCTGCTGGTTCTGCTGGTTCTCACCTGCCTTCAGTCCTTCACAACAGCCCAGAGTAAGATACAGTTTATCTTTTAAATATTTAACTTTTTTCTATGATGATGATGTGATGAAGATGATGATTATCTCTTAGTAGTATTAGTAAACTCCTGGTTTATTGTGATGCTGAATTTCCTAAAAAGACGAGCAGGTTGCTGAAAATAAGCAGTGTTAATAAACCACTGTGTGTTTGTCGCACTGTTACAGTAAAATACTGAGTGATGTGGTGTGATGAAGCAGAGTTACTGTTACCACTGGAAAGTTGGTGATTTTCCTGTAACAGCATGTCCCCAAGTGTTTTATTACTCTTATACCACAGCAGATTTATTTAATATATATGTTTTGCTTTGTTTATATATAAATTTAATGTCATTGAAAGAAGTTTATTAAATAAGTGAGTTCCTGTTCTCACTGCTATAAACAGTTGTTCCTCACCAGCCTCTCTTTATTCTCTCTTCAAGCATAAACTCCTCTGTCCTGAAGATGTTAAGATGTTCCATAAACCTGCTTAGAGAAAACTTCACCATGTCACACACGTTTTTAAATCTGTTTATACCTCACATCATCCATAAGAGTCCCTGTGAATGAGCTGTTGCTATGGAAACAATTAGAATCAGTGCATTAATATAAACCTGCACTACTGTCAGAGCTGCTGTTATAGAAAACTAATCAACACCTTCTGACCAATCAGAGTCCAGAATTCAACTGTGACATAATACAGTTTAATAGCTACAACAGTCTGCATCTGATACTAGATATAAAAGTGTCTAATATTTTCTTATTGAACATTTAATCACAGAACTAAATACAGAAATGTTTTCACACAGATCAAAGTGCAAATACACAAGATCAGTGCTGTTTGGGATTTCAGACAAAACCAATCCCTGTAAGAGTCATTGCATCGTATGAAGAAACAGATATTCGGTGTTCAAAACCTGGAGTCATGTAAGTTTTCAGACCCTTCTTTATTTATTCAATTAAATTTAATTAATATTAAAAGTTAGTATTTTCATGTCTATTGTTTCTTTATGGTTATGTGTAACAGAATCTAACTTTATATTATCTTGGAGGTTTGGGGCGTGTCAGAGTGTCTGATTTTCTGATTTTATTACAGTTTCACACTGATGTAAATCTTCTCTCTCCTCTGCAGCTTTACCCTGAAGAACGGTGGTCAGCGGTGTGGAGATCCCAGTGTCGAGTGGGTGAAGGATCGCATGGACAATATTAACCAGCGCCTGTCTAACAACTAGATCAATTCTACAGAGAGTGTTTAAATCCTCTCTCCATTAATAAGTAATGAATATTTATTTTACAAAATGCACTTTTCTACATAATCAGACAGGATTTTTATTATAAATTTAAACATGATTTGATTTATTGTATGGACTATTGACATGAATTCATTTAATTTTTCATTTAAAATATTTTTAAACATTAATATCTATAATATCTACACATACGGCTGATCAGTGTTTTTGTTTCATTTTGTGAATTTCTTTCTCCCGTGTATGACTTCCTGTTCTGGTGAAGAAAAGTTTGATTTGTTTCTGTCTTCATGCATCTTTCTCCCTTACTAGTGTCTTGAATTGTCACAAAATAGTAGAAGCATGAAGGTCAATAAATAATCACTGTATTAACATTTCTGTGTATTTATGTAGAGTGACTGATACAGAAATATAAATATAGGTAGAAAACAACATTTTAGAAATTAAAGACAAAGGGAAAAAGAAATGTAGTTTAAGAAGATGATAGAATTTGAAATACTTTGAAACTTATAAAAACACACTGTTTTGCATTTATAATTTCCACCATTTGCTTTCAGTTCATATTATAAACTGTTTTAAATTTACATGTTTAGGTTTACAATGATATATTAAGGGGAACAAACCTCAGGAAGGGGGGGCGTGTCCCCCAGTTCCACCTGTGATTTCCGTGTGTGTGTGTGTGTGTGTGTGTGTGTGTGTGTGTGTGTATACACATACACTATATTGCCAAAAGTATTCTCTCACCTGCCTTGACTCTCATATGAACTTAAGTGACATCCCATTCCTAATCCATAGGGTTCAATATGACGTCGGTCCACCCTTTGCAGATATAACAGCTTCAACTCTTCTGGGAAGGCTGTCCACAAGGTTTAGGAGTGTGTTTATGGGAATTTTTGACCATTCTTCCAGAAGCGCATTTGTGAGGTCACACACTGACCTTTGGACGAGAAGGCCTGGCTCTCAGTCTCCGCTCTAATTCATCCCAAAGGTGTTCTATCGGGTTGAGGTCAGGACTCTGTGCAGGCCAGTCAAGTTCCGTTCTCCTGGCAACCGCCAAACCCAGACTGGTCCATCAGATTGCCAGATGGAGAAGCGCGATTGGTCACTCCAGAGAACGCGTCTCCACTGCTCTAGAGTCCAGTGGTGGCGTGCTTTACACCACTGCATCCGACGCTTTGCATTGCACTTGGTGATGTATGGCTTGGATGCAGCTGCTCGGCCATGGAAACCCATTCCATGAAGCTCTCTGCGCACTGTTCTTGAGCTCATCTGAAGGCCACATGAAGTTTGGAGGTCTGTAGCGATTGACTCTGCAGAAAGTTGACGACCTCTTCACACTATGCGCCTCAGCATCCGCTGACCCCGCTCCGTCAGTTTACGTGGCCTACCACTTCGTGGCTGAGTTGCTGTCGTTCCCAAACACTTCCACGTTCTTATAATACAGCTGACAGTTGACTGTGGAATATTTAGGAGCGAGGAAATTTCACGACTGGATTTGTTGCACAGGTGGCATCCTATCACAGTTCCACGCTGGAATTCACTGAGCTCCTGAGAGCGACCCATTCTTTCACAAATGTTTGTAAAAACAGTCTGCATGCCTAGGTGCTTGATTTTATACACCTGTGGCCATGGAAGTGATTGGAACACCTGATACTGATTATTTGGATGGGTGAGCGAATACTTTTGGCAATGTAGTGTATCTACTCTCTAACCTTCCTGAGCAGCAGCGCCCCCAAGTGGTGGTTTGATG